>NC_141253.1:17489161-17649161 GCF_054856555.1 Leptonotus elevatus
TACAGTATATGCATGAGCCATTCGTGCGACAAAATATTTTTTTATATATTGTGCTACGTCTTGCTTCTGAAAAATGTATTTCAACATCAACATTCAAAAACAAATCTAGTCACCTGGTCAACTTGGTCTGTGACAGCTACATCTTTAGCTATGTCTTCAGGTTGTGCTTCATTTGAAACCTGGTACACATGAAGAGAAAAATACATATAAAATTAAATTCTTAGTAACACGACTGTACCTGTGCATTTACACAGTTACAGTACATAAAGAACAATGAATAGGTTAAAGTATTGTGAATGCAAATACATTTTATTTGCCATTTCAAAAATAAATAATCCGTCAGCACTAACGGTTAGTGTAAATTGGTGATGTCTATTTTTCACAATGAAACAATTAATAGAAAATACACAGTCCTCAGAGTGTCCATACCTGACCAGAGTATGAATTATGAGGACTGTATGTGTAACTCCAAGCCCTGAAAACTTATTTTACATTCGCAGTGTGTAAATACACTGTCCTCAGAGTGTCAGTTATTCACAACTACGACATTGTGAGGACTATGCACCTGCGAGGGCTGCACAGTATTGACAAAACATGCGACATGGGTGTTTTATACAGTGATGGAGATTATTTCGACATGGACCTAAAAAAAAAGATCTATCTATATCTATATATTTTTATAATCCAATGAAAAAAAAATACACGTTAATGCGGAAAAATAAGCATGCTCATTGTGATCTAATCTTATCCAATTAAGTTATTTTTTGTTAGTAATGCCCCTCGATACGGTTCTCGTATGGTGATGTGCAATTAAGGTAGTCTCTGATTGGTCAAAATCAGACTAAAGTATACAATCCAATATTCATTTGTTGCATGTCTTTGCAATTCACCTATTGCATGAGCCATTCGTGCAACAAGATCTTTTTTTTTTTTTATAAATTGTGCAACGTCTTGTTTCTGAAAAATGTATTTCAACATCAACATTCAAAAAGAAATCTTGTCACCTGGTCAACTTGGTCTGTGACAGCTATGTCTTTAGCTATGTCTTCAGGTTGTGCTTCAGTTGAAACCTGGTACACATGAAGAGAAAAATACATATAAAATTAAATTCTTAGTAACACGACTGTACCTGTGCATTTACACAGTTACAGTACATAAAGAACAATGAATAGGTTAAAGTATTGTGAATGCAAACACATTTTATTTGCCATTTCAAAAATAAATAATCCGTCAGCACTAGTGGTTTGTGTAAATTGGTGACGTCTATTTTTCACAATGAAACAATCAATAGAAAATACACAGTCCTCAGAGTGTCCATACCAGAGTATGAATTATGAGGACTGCATGTGTAACTCCAAACCCCTGAAAACTTATTTTACATTCGCAGTGTGTAAATACACTGTCCTCAGAGTGTCAGTTATTCACAACTACGACATTGTGAGGACTATGCACCTGTGATGGCTGCACAGTATTGACAAAACATGCGACATGGGTGTTTTATACAGTGATGGAGATTAAACATTTAACACGGACCTAAAAAAAAGATCTATACATATACTGTATATATACACATACATATATACATACATACATACTCTATATATACAGTATATATATATATATATATATATATATATATATATATATATATATCTATATATATATATATATATATATATATCTATATATATCTATATATATATATATATATATATATATATACACATACATACATACACACACACATGCATACAGATATAGATGTATAGATATATATACTGTATATAGAGAGAGAGAGACATAGAGAGACAGATATATAGATATAGATAGATAGATATAGAGATAAAGATAGAGATAGAGATCTTTATAATCCAAAGAAAGAAATGCACGTTAATGCGGAAAAATAAGCATGCTCATTGTGATCTAGTCTTATCCAAATGTTATATTTTGTTAGTAATGCTCCTCAATACAATTCTCTTGTATGGCGATGCGCAATTAAGGTAGTCTCTGATTGGTCAAAATCAGACTAAAGTATACAATCCAATATTCATTTGTTGCATGTCTTTGCAATACACATATTGCATGAGCCATCCGTGCGACAAGATATTTTTTTTTATAAATTGTGCAACATCTTGCTTCTGAAAAATGGATTTCAACATCAACATTCAAAAATAAATCTCGTCACCTGGTCAACTTGGTCTGTGACAGCTACGTCTTCAGCTATGTCTTCAGGTTGTGCTTCAGTTGAAACCTGGTACACATGAAGAGAAAAATACATATAAAATTCAATTCTTAGTAACACGACCACCTGTGCATTTACACAGTTACAGTACATAAAGAACAATGAATAGGTTAAAGTATTGTGAATGCAAACACATTTTATTTGCTATTTGAAAAATAAATAATCCGTCAGCACTAGTGGTTTGTGTAAATTGGTGACGTCTATTTTTCACAATGAAACAATTAATAGAAAACACACAGTCCTCAGAGTGTCCATACCAGAGTATGAATTATGAGGACTGTATGTGTAACTCCAAACCCCTGAAAACTTATTTTACATTCGCAGTGTGTAAATACACTGTCCTCAGAGTGTCAGTTATTCACAACTACGACATTGTGAGGACTATGTATCTGCAAGGGTTACACAGTATTGACAAAACATGCGACATGGGTGTTTTATACAGTGATGGAGATTAAACATTTAACACGGACCTAAAAAAAAGATCTATACATATACTGTATACATACACACTCTATATATACAGTATATATCTATATATATATATATATATGTATGTATATATACATACATATCTATATATATATATATATGTATGTATATATATACATATATATATATATATATATATATATATGTATGTATATATATACATATATATATATATATATATATATATATACACACACACACATGCATACAGATATAGATGTATAGATATATATATACTGTATATAGAGAGAGAGAGACATAGAGAGACAGATATATAGATATAGATAGATAGATATAGAGATAAAGATAGAGAAATAGAGAAATCTTTATAATCCAAAGAAAGAAATACACGTTAATGCGGAAAAATAAGCATGCTTATTGTGATCTAGTCTTATACAAATAAGTTATTTTTTGTTAGTAATGCCCCTCAATACGGTTCTCTTGTATGGCGATGCGCAATTAAGGTAGTCTCTGATTGGTCAAAGTCAGACTAAAGTATACAATCCAATATTCATTTGTTGCATGTCTTTGCAATACACATATACTGTATACATACATACAGTATATGCATGAGCCATTCGTGCGACAAAATATTTTTTTATATATTGTGCTACGTCTTGCTTCTGAAAAATGTATTTCAACATCAACATTCAAAAACAAATCTAGTCACCTGGTCAACTTGGTCTGTGACAGCTACATCTTTAGCTATGTCTTCAGGTTGTGCTTCATTTGAAACCTGGTACACATGAAGAGAAAAATACATATAAAATTAAATTCTTAGTAACACGACTGTACCTGTGCATTTACACAGTTACAGTACATAAAGAACAATGAATAGGTTAAAGTATTGTGAATGCAAATACATTTTATTTGCTATTTGAAAAATAAATAATCCGTCAGCACTAGTGGTTTGTGTAAATTGGTGACGTCTATTTTTCACAATGAAACAATTAATAGAAAATACACAGTCCTCAGAGTGTCCATACCAGAGTATGAATTATGAGGACTGTATGTGTAACTCCAAACCCCTGAAAACTTATTTTACATTCGCAGTGTGTAAATACACTGTCCTCAGAGTGTCAGTTATTCACAACTACGACATTGTGAAGACTATGCACCTGTGAGGTCTGCACAGTATTGACAAAACATGCGACATGGGTGTTTTATACAGTGATGGAGATTATTTTGACATTGAACATGGACCTAATATATATATCTATATAATCTAATTAAAGAAATACACGTACGTGCAGAAAAATAATCATGCTCATTGTGATCTAGTCTTATCCAAATAAGTTATTTTTTGTTAGTAATGCTCCTCGATACAATTCTCTTGTATGGCGATGCGCAATTAATGTTGTCTCTGATTGGTCAAATTCAGACTCAAGTAGGGCCTGGCAATAAATCAAATTAATTGAATAAATTAAATTTAAATTGAATCGTTGAAAATTTGCTAAATCGTGAAATGTATTTTGTCTTCTGGATTATTAAAAGCTGTTGTTATGTTCTGTTACATCCAGATGTTATTGTGAGTTGTAATTTTGCACAAGTGGTGGCAGAATGCTGGATGGTTGGTTTAAAATACTTTTTATTTTATTTTTTGGCCATATTGCTTAGCCTCAGACTAAAGTATACAATTAATCCAATATTCATTTGTTGCACGTCTTTGCAATACACATATTGCATGAGTCATTCGTGCGGCAAGATATTTTCCACATATTGTGCAGCCCTAGTATCTCCACCCTCCACTAATGTCTTGCTTCGGAAAACTGATTTCAACAACATTCAAAAAGAAATCTAGTCACCTGGTCAACTTTGGCGCAGTCTGATAGCTGTGTCTTCATCAGGTTGTGCTTCAGTGGAAACCTGGGGCAGATGAATAGAAAAATACCAATACAATTAAATTCTTACTAAGACTAGACTGCTATAATATAATTTCATGTAATCATGAATGTGCAACCAGTAATTCTAGTATGTCACATGTATGACACAATATCCAAATGTCATAAGAAATCACGATATGATAATTAACATGATATTGTGAGGTTAGCGATACTCACGATAACTGTAAAAGTAAAATAAAAAAACAAGTCACAATATTGTAAAAAATGAAATAAAAAAATAAAAAAATTATATTGAGAAAATAATGTACTTTTGCTTTTGAGTTTTAATTAATCTTTTATGTTTTGTCAAACCTTGCACGATATCCCCCCAAAAAAACAAAATTAAGTGTGACAACACACCATATAAACATACCATAGTGTTTTTCCATTGTAGCGAAATTCAAACATGAAAACCTTCCGGGCATCATGATACACTCTCAGCCTGTTTTCACGTTCCTGTTTGCTTAGAACTTCTCCTCGATATTCAGTAGGAAAGTCTCTCTTCTGAAAGGAGCAGGAACTGAACACTCCTCGACCTTACAAAGAAAAAAGGATACAACAGAAATATTTCATTATAACAATAATGAAAACTAGACCCATACTAAAGAATATTTTACCAATACTCACCTTTGAATTAATTAATATATTTTATGGTGAAGCCATTCTTGTCTTTACCTAAGGATGAAAAGTATGCTACCTCTTCTTTGGGTTTAACTTTTGCCCTCTGTGGCCTCATGACTGACATGTCTCACTGAAGATAATGATCTAAAGCTATAGAAAAAAATGAGTTTCAATCAGTTTGATAGGTAACTTGGTGCAGATGTCTTGAAGTTGACTTTCATTGTGCAGTAAATGTGCCAACGAAAATAAAATACAGTGGATAGCACAGCTCTGCTAAATATTTGCATAAATTAAATGTAATGAACACTAACAGACTTTACTGAAATATTTCTATTGAAAGAACAAATTTAAGTAAACACAAATGCAGCAATTTACCAATACTTCATTTATACTGTACTGGTAATACTAAGCCATTGTATATTTTCACATCAAAAACCAGCCTGTTATTGCTTTCCTCTTAAAAATTGCAATTAGCATTCATCTTACTCAACAGACGGTTAGCTCTGCTATGCTAACCGTCGCTAACAGAAGCGTAGCAATTCTAAATAATTAGCTGCATCCATCATAATCAACAGATGGTTAGGTATGCTAACGTAAGCTTAGCTGCACTTACACTGGACTTGCATTATAAATCATTTTCGCGAAAGAGGGAGCAATGTACACAAGCGACCAACAACAACAGGAAAAATTCGAGCTTCAAACCTACCTCATTAGCACAGCTACACGCCATCACATCTCGTGAAGTAAATAGAGCCGGGGGCGGTTCTCTATCGGGGCTGCTAGATGACGTCACTTCCGTACTCAGGGCAATATAATAAATCCCGTTCAAATCAACAAATTGGTTCAGTCGTTGGATTATGAACTGTTGATAAGAGTGGCTATTGTTCTATGATTTACAGTGTCAATAAAAAAAAATAGATCACATTTAAAATGAACCCCAAAGGCTCATATATTAAATGAATTACCACAGACGAAAACAAAGGATATTATTGCTAGAATTATAGATCATTTTGTAATCATAAAATGTGATTTCAGTTTCAGTTTTTTAAAAATGTTTTTTTTTTCATTAACGAAAATGTTTTTTTGCCTTAGTAAATAAAATAACCTTGCTGCTGTCATACAGTTGCTGTCCGAGGATGTTTTAGTACTATACTTTAGTAATGGATGCATGTGTTTTTTGGCAAAATTGTGAGCGAGCCCAATTCCTTGGCTGAGAAGCAACCCTGCAAATGAATGGTCACATGATGCTTTCCTTTTGGCATGAAGCAGGACTGATGGTAGCGCTCACCTTTTCTTCTCCAGACAAGCATTTTTCCGGATGCCCCAAACATTTGGAAAGGGGGTTAATCAGAGAAAATAACTTCAACTCTTTTTTTCTTATTTTGGTCTGTATTTATGGAATCCCCTTTTCACTGGTCACACCAGGCCATCCTCCAAAAGTCTTACTCCCTCACCATGGGTGTAGATGCACTCATACCTGCTTACTGCCATTCCTGAGCAAGCTCTACACTGGTGGTGATGTCCTTATCCCGCAGCTGAATCAACTTTGGGAGATAGTCCTGGCATTTGCTGGATTTTCTTGGGTGCCCTGAAGCCTTCTTCACTTAAAGTTTGTAAGGTCACTAAAGGAAATTACTTTAATTTTCATGGCAAATAGGGACTTTGCAATTCATCTAATCACTATAACATTCTGGAGTACATGCAAATTGCCATCATAAAAAAACAATAATAATAAGTCAGCACTGGAGATTTTTAGAAAATCAATGTCATTCTCAAAACATTTGGCCACTGGTGTACAGAAAGATGTTACATTGTAAAGGCAGGGTGGGATGTTAAATGATGAATCAATATACGGCACTGACAGTTTCTCTGTCTCTGCCTCCAGCTGTTCAAAGTGATGTGATAAACAGCTGTTAACCATTGTATATTTTCAAATAAACAACCACTGCAAGAATTAAATGCTGAAATATATAATTAAATGTCATAGTGTATTTCATTATTTAATTGATCTACTTAGGAATTGGTGGCTGCAAAAAAAAAAAAGGCTCTGCGTCTACAGACAAACATTCACAATACACAGCATTTTGAGAAAAAACTGAATTATGGGGACATGTGCGTAATTGTGGGGACAGGTGACGGTCAGCCAATCAAATGCTGTGAAATATACACTGGTGTGAATAATTCATGAAGTGGTGCATTACGAGGACCTTCCTACAGGGGGCGTCATCAAATACACAAAAATACACAAATTCATGTAATTATGGTTTACAAGGACATTGGCTAAAACTTTGGATTTAAGCCTTCTACAGCCCTAGAAGCACTTCTGCATTGAATGAATTATGAGGACATGGGCTGTGTCCTCATAATTCAAAATGTCCTCGCAGTGTTGCGTGTATTCAGGTGACATGTCCTCATAATACACAAAGGCAAACACACACACACACACACACACACACACACGCACACACAAACCAAATGAAGCATCTAAAGATAAAACTGACATTAAACAACTCAGGGACTGCAAATCTCTTCTGCATCATTAACTGATTGAAATCCAATTTGCTACTGGGATCAAAGTACTTGAAAATGTTGCTTAATTTCATCTGTACGTGACACCTCAAAGCACAAAGACGAAGAGACCAAGAAATTAAAAGAAGAGAAAGTAAGTGAAAGGTTATATGGGAGAGAAGGTGTTTGAGGTAATAGGACATAGGTAAAAGGGACACACAATTGAATTTCTAAATATAACTTGATAATGGGACACAACAAGAATGGACAGGCTAGACGCCTCTGACGAGTGAGGAGTGTTAACACAGCTCCTCACGGTACTGTGAGAGGGGACTGCAGGGTGTGAAGGGTGGATTTGTTCCTGCTCGGCGAATCCGCCAGACAGCCGAGAAGGCTCAGAGTAGGAAGTAAAGTGTCTCGGCCAGGAATGAATGAGTAAGCAAAATAATAGACAGACACAAACAGAAGAAGAGCATGAAAAGAGTCTGAATTATTGTTAACATAACACTGCAGTATGTCTGAATACAGAACAGATGCACGTATGCACACACTTGCACACACCACCTCCGCACACAGACAACTACACAAACACACACACTATACAAATAACCTCCTATTTTTCCATCAATATGTTGACTTTCTACAAGCTACTCTGCATTTATATTGTTTCTGCTGTCTGTGTGATCTTTAAGGGAGTTTCCACTGAGAGGTCTAGACCGCCAAAAAGTGTTACATTGTTTTTATTTTTTGTTATTTAAGAAAAGCAATCAATCTATGCCGCAAATTGATGATCGACCATGTGGTCGTGTCATCGAATTTGCATTGGACACGCAGGTGAAAAGAGGGGTGAAGCTGTAAACTGATCACTACTTGTCACTACCTGGTGATGTGTTGGCGCCGAAGCTGGCGTATTGTAATAGTCTCCTGGGAATGTCTAACAGAGGCCACTGTCAGAAGAAAGTTCAACTCCCACCTCTGGCAGAACTTTTAATGATTAGGAATTGTCCCCCCCCAACTCAAATTAAACATAAAATAAACAATATGTTTCCTTAATAAATAAGTAAATGTAATTTAAAAAAACATATATATATATATATATATATATATATACACACACAGTATATATATATATATATATATATGTATATGTGTATATATAGCTGGACAGTTCAGGGTGTACCCCGCCTACTGCCCAAAGCCAGCTAGGATAGGCTCCAGCGCCCCCCGCGACCCTTGTGAGGACTAAGCCGTTGGGAAAATGGAGGGATATATATATATATATATATACTGCGTGTGTGTGTGTGTGTATATATATATATATATTTACTTATGATCTTGAAAATAAATGATTTAATGTTTGCACGTACCCCCTGTAATGTGCTCACATTCCTCTGGTCGGCATCCACTGTTTTAAATTGCTCCTTAAAATCTCTGGTTGCAAAAATAAGTTGAAAATATTGTTTTTAAAACTGTGTAAAGAGCATTCCCATGTAGAATTGTAGACCAAATGTATGTACAATCTAAATGTTTGTCATTTATTAATACCCATAAATCACTTTCTCATCTGGTGTTTGGTTGGCTTTGTTAACCTCTATTTATGCAGAAGAGGCGGCTGTGCTTGTTCACTCTCCAACTTCACCCTGCTTCAAAATTCATACTTCTCTTTTTCTCCCTGCACTCAATTTCAGGGCTCATTTCAGCCAGCTGCCGTTAAAACCCCCCACACTATACACAAACACACACACACACCCCCCCACACACACACACATGCACGCATACAAGGTACTGAGATTGTACTCAGTCACCCACAGTGCTGGAGTTTTTCGAGAATAAATCTGTTAGTGGAATTTAACCAGAACTTAGTTGTGTGTGTGTGTACGTGTGCGTGCGTGCGTGTAGATGAAAGTTAAATGGCTGTAAACTAAAAAGTTTCTACAGCCTGGAGGTTGTTGATCTGCATGTTTTTTCTTATTTCCTTTCAGCATTCCCTTCTTTCTTAAATCTGCTCAATGTAGAAATTTGCCCAAAAATATCTTTATAATAGCCTTTTTATTTGAGCATTTATGTCTTGTCTAGTATTCACATGCCGTCACTGAACCATGCCTATCGACCCGGCGACCCACAACGTGTGGCTAACAAACATTAGCGGGACAGTGAGTCAACGCAAAAGCCGCGGAAGCATATGTTTCTATGAAGTTACTTTCATTTATTCATTTTTTTTCACTAACCGCTTCACAATGGTATACACGCACCATTCATGGGTGTAGCAATAGGTCAAATGTGAACGAACAAAGGAACGGAGTGTTCGGAAAAGAAACACATGCATTGCAAGGATAAATCGAAACGATCTCCAACCGACAAAGTCTAGCAAAACGTGTGATCAGACCATTTTGTTTAAGGTAGCATTGTAAAACTGTTGACATACATTTTGTGATGCATAATGTGATTGTGATATATTTTTTCCGTTCTGGCTAAAAATAGATCACGTGGTCAAAAGTTTTGATTTTGAGATTTCTCCAAATACCCTCCTCGAGGTGTTTATTTTCCTTTCCCAGCAGCAAATAAGTTGAAATTGTAGTCAAGTGTATGAAAATAAGTGATGAGTCAACAATGTTGTTGTAGTAAACATGCTATTGCTTGTTGCTAGGGCGTTTTACTAACTTGGCCTCAAAATAACTCAACATTCTTCGCCTCTAATTCTCAAATGATTTATATAAAATGCACATAGCAACCAATAAAAACTAAAAGTACACCATAATTTGACCTTACAACAGCACGTAGTCGTGCAGAAGACACAAGATTGCCCGTGTTTTGGGCTGGAGCCATCCTATCTCAGAGCATACATAAGTCCGGACATCGGCAAATAATGTAATCCAATCGATTCCATTAATCAAACAAAGTTTCAACGTGTACCGCTCCAAGGACTGTTGACCTCCGCATACGTCTTCTTTACACAACGTTAGAGGAAGCTGAGTATGACATTATCAATAACAAAATAAAATTGGTTTAAACACAACAGGAGCACACCTGAGTCTCTATAAACTAGACACACAAATGGCGCTGACTCGCTAGATTATATCATCATCTCATTACCCCAGTGAATATTCAATAGTTTTCAGACTGGATTTAGGTTCGAATTTCCCGCCCTCTGTCTGCGGACGGCATGGCTGCATTTTGTACGTGAAGAAGGGAGTGTTGCAGTTTCATTTTTCGGCCAAACGTAGCAATAGCAATTCAAAATTACAACAGAAGCAGTATAGAAAATGAACGGATGTTTTTATTCATTTCCCCTGGAATAGCTCTGTTATTTTGAGGGTAGCAAAAGCTTCTTTTTTGTTGTTGGTTTTTTTTAGGTCTGTGCCAGTTATTTCCAATAAAAGCGCTGGGCTTCACTGAAAAATTCAATGTAATAATTTGCAGTGTTTTCCTGGCAAGCAACGTATCATTGTGCATCACGACCCCTGATGCTATGACTCTGAAAACAGGCTGCATCTCGAACCAGGCTACCAGCATCACCCTGTAATGATCCAAGCTCTTAGTGCAGCTATTACCTTTATGTATCGGAACAGTGAGCTCATTTTCTTTATTTCTTGTTTTTTGCTGTAGGATAACAAATTTGGACTTTACATAAAAAGATGAATACGCAACAAGTGATTTAACAGTTCAGCATTAATTTGCAGGCATTTACGTCTGAATTTGAACATCTGATATAACATCCTTTGAATCCTTCCAGTTTTCATTTGGGCAAAAAGTATTGGGACATGAGACTGAGCTGTGTTTTGTAGCCCAGGTGTGTCCTATAACATTTATTATTCAAATAATGAAAATGCTGAATGTCTGAACTCTGCAATCCGTGAATAATTTTTTTCTTTCCAATTGCAGTAAACAATGGACAATAAAAAAGGAATTAATTGTTTTATTATGTCTTTAAATCTAACACATAAAAATTAAACTATGCTTGATTTTTTATCTTTCAAACTTTGCCTCAGCTCACACCACCAGGCTAGTTTGATTTTACTATTTTATTTGTGGTGTTACATTTGCATTAATAAGGCTACATTAATTTGTTCGCTAGCTAGTTTGTTTACAGTCAATTTGAGTCACAACAATGATTAAACAAATGATCAATAATCCATATTAGATAAAGGACAAACATATTTAAGTTATTATTGTAATCAGCTACACGCATTAGTGTCATGATTTGTGGGGTTTTTTTCTGGGATGAATTTAGTTTTGTTTCATGTTGTGTCTTGTGGCTTGCCTCATGTCTGTCTTATTATGGTTTTGTGTCCACCTGTTTTGGATCCCCCCATTCTTTGTTTCTACCTATCAGCTCCCTCAGCCACTTGTCCTGTCCAGGTGTTTCCTTTTAATTGTGTCCAAATTCGCAAGGCTGGGTCCTCCGAAGGCCGAATTTGTTGGCTGCATGACGTCACTCCCGGCACGACTGACCAGCACACACGGACTTACATATGAATGGATTGTCAATGCTGCTTATCGGTTGTGCATTCACTGACACTCCATTCATGTGTAAGTCTGAGCGGGTTGTTGAGTCGTGCCAGAAGTGATGTCATGTAGCTGACAAATTCAGCCTTCGAAGGACCCAGCCTTGTGAATTTGGACACAGGGATTGTTTCGTTAGTTTGCATGTATTTATGCTGCATTCTGGGAAAATGGGAAGAGTGTAGACTTCAAACCAGTAAGTGTGTATGGGAAAACCCCTTGTATGGAGGACCAAAACTGCCAACATTGAAAATACATAAATGACTAAATAAATAAATAATTGAATAAAAGTGCAAATAAAAACGGATATTAAAAATATAATTCAAAAATAAAAAAAAATAAAAAATATATATAAATGGAAATAAAAACTATATATATATATATATATATATATATATATATATATATATATATATATATATATATATATATATATATATATATGTATATGCCTAAATTAATAAACAAAAATAAAATAAAAAAATAAAACGAGAAAAAAAAATGTCTAAATAAATACAAAAATAAATATATAAATCAAATTAAATATCAATCAAATATAAACGCTCTGCTCTCACATTTATTTATTTCATGCTGCAGACGCTCTGTCAGGTTGAAATGTTATTCAAATGAGGGAGCAGTCCTAAGCGTGTCTTGGGTTGGGCTCCGCTGTTGCAAACTGCCTAGAGTGAGCGGGTCGGCGAACAAGGAAGTCTCGCGGGCTTGCAGTGAGAGCTCCAGCAATGGACGCCTATCTTGTCCACTGTCACCACAACTTGCGACATCAGTTGTTGGACAACAAGTCGTGAGGACAGTGGACAAGATAGGCGTCCATTGCTGGATCTCTCACTGCAAGCCGGCGAGACTTCTTTGTTCGCCGACCCGCTCACTCGACCAATGAAAGGCACTATGGAAACACATACAGTGAATGGGGACAACACAATTTACTTGAGTATAAAACTAGATAGTGTTCTTCATTCAACATAACTTCACGTAAACACAACATTTGTGACAGTTTGTCACTATCTCTCTGCATGAAATTCTGAATGTATGGAATGCTTATGAAATAAGGTAAATACATAAATGAAGCAAAATTAGGGGGCGAAGGCAAGTTATTCTGGAGATCCAAATGTGTTTTGTGGACCAAAACAAAAAGCAATTTATCTTTATCCGCCATTTTAGTTATTTACTTTCGCCTCAAATGCTTTCAGGCCGGAACTAGGAAAAGCCAACTGGGATAAATCCGACTTCCGACCGTCCTCGAATGCAGCATTTGTTTCCTGCTTCTGTTCAGTCTTTGTTGGATCGTTTGCATCTGTTGGTTGTTGTGTTTCCAACTCCGTCTAAGTTTAGTCTGAGTGTTTAATTTTTAAATCTGTTTTTTTCAGTGCCTTGTTTTCCTTTTACAATTTAGTAAGTTTTGTAAACACATCCACACCTGCCTTCCCTGACTGTTTCCCTACATTTAGATCCTCAACCATGCAAGCTCTAAAACAATTACAATACAAAATATACTGTATTCTTTTGCTGCAGTCAGAACCCGTTTGTGAACATTTTGCTTTTGCCATACGGACCGATTTTCTGTTTACATAGTAATCATAGGGCAACCATGCATAGCGTATACTTTTTGGCTACATTTTAAAATGCACTGACCACTTCAAAGTAAAAAAATTTAAGGCCACAGTATCACCTTCAATTTAGTTACACCATCATTTAAAAACATGTCAGGAGTAACAAGTCCTCCAACAATAACGACCATATTGGTCGTTTTATCATGCACCAAAATACGACCAAGTCTTACGTATTGTAGTTTAGCGATCTCTATCAGCCATGATGTGTCAGCAATGTTAAATAGCAACAAAAAGTCATGGGAATCAAACCCGGGTCATGTGGTCAGAAGGCAAACGTTTATCTTACTGAGCTTACGGGCCAGTAATGATCTTAGTGTTTTTTATACTGTTCACGTATGTCAATTCCCCATTAGACTAAAGGTTGGGGTTAGGATGATGTTTCAGTGAGGTTGTACAGTACACGTTACGTCTTTACAAGCGACACTAATGGTTGAGATAAGGAAAAGGCACAGTGAGGTTGGAGATCGCTAGAAAGCATGTAGTCAACACTAACAAAACATATAGTCAACACTAAAACAATCACTAACCAAATAGCTCAGTCAGATAAACATTAGTCTTCGAATCTTGCTTTTGAATTTCTGCACTATTTAACATGGCCGATAGAGGTCGCTAAATGAAAATATGCAACACTTCGTCTTAATTTGTGTGTGGTTATATTTATTGGAGGACTGTCTTGTCAGGAATGCTGGTAAGCTAAAAAAAAAAGTTTAATAAAGGTTGAATGTAACATCATGTTAATTGCTTTTATTTTTAGTTTGCACATACCTTCAATAATTCAGGCTGTAATCTAATCACGGTTATATAAGAGAAGTTGCTTACTGGTGCGATATGATCCAATTAGTCGACTCATTGTGACTACTATCGGTGACTGGTAGAGTAGCAAAATAATCGCGTGGCAGCTCTGAGGATTGTTATTGCATAACCTACAAGGGCTGGGTTAGTGCTCATGACCAGCTCAGTGGCCTAGTGGTAGAGTGTCCGCCCTGAGGCTGGGAGGTTGTGGGTTCAGTCCCCGGCTGGGTCATACTATAATGACTATAATAATGGGACCTATTTACCACCCTGATTGACACTCAGCATTAAGGGTTGGAATTGGGGGAGTTAGATCACCAAATGATTCCTGAGCGCGGTTTCTGCTGCTGCTCACTGCTCCCACAGGGGACGAGTCAAATGCCGAGAAAGAATTCCGCCCCACTTTGGTGGGTGTGACAATCTTACTGTACTTTAACTTTAACTTTTAACATTAAGCAGTGTTATTCACGTGACAGACTTAAAACTGCAGGGATTGCAGAAAATGAAACCTGAATTTTGAAGCCTGTGTGTACTTGTGTGCACATGGATGTGTGGTTGCCGCCATCTCCCGTGTCAATATTTTGTCGAGGCGCTTTTTCCTGCAGAAACAAGGGATTGTCTCTACCAGCTTTGCACATCTAGACATGGGCATTTTTGCCCATTCTTTTTTGCAAAATAGCTCAAGATCAGCAAGATTGGATGGAGAGCATCTGTGAATAGCAATTTTCAAATCTTGCCATTGATGCTCAACAGGATTTAAATCTGAACTTTGACTGGGACTGACTGACATTAATATTCTTAGAGATTAACCATTCCATTACAGCTCTGACTTTATTGCTGGAAAATAAAACTCTTTACCAATCTCAAGTCTTTTGCAGCCGCTGAAAGTTTTTCTTGCAGGATTGCCCTGCATTTCCATTTGTCTTCCTATCAACTCAGATCAACTTCCCTATCATGAAGGCAATTGATAGCATTTGATTGCATTTCAGAGTACAGGGGACTGAATACGAAGGCTCGCCAAACTTTTCAGATTTATATTTGCTGAACATTTTCAACCTTTGTTTCATTACGCGTCAATTATGTGCTATACACTAGTTCATGATCGGAAGGTCACAAAATGTGAAAAATTTTAAGGGTTATCAATATTTTCAAGGCACTGCATACACACAGTTCCACAAGCATCATTGCACAATAGTTGAAAGAAAAATGAAGTACCGACTTTGTTGAAGTGATTTGCCCAACGTCTATCAGTCCACGTAATGATTCGTGTGACATGAAAGAGTTGAATACAATGTGATCGGACAAACAATGGTAAAATCAATTGTTATGTACAGTATTTCACCTTGAGTTACACTGTTTGTTCATCTACAACACATAATCTTGCATGTCGTTATATTGTGGTTTCATATACTGTATAATCCACTGCTTTTTATTTAAAATGGTAAGGCATGAATGCGTTTCCTTGTATGTCTGCTCCACTTTTGTGAATTACATTTTGTTACAAAGAAGCGACAAACACGCAGAAATGCGAATGCGCAGAAAACCAGGCAAGAAACAAAAAATTTGTTTTTATTCTCTTACCAGTCTAAATAAAAGTTTTTTCACAGTTTTGCACATAATTGTCTATTTGTTTAACGAAGGACAGATTAATTTAATAGTGGTGAAACACAAGTCTGTTGTTGTGTGTGTTGCTTCAGAAAATTAGCTTGATAACTCTTCTCCAGTTAAGTGTACATTTACATCTAGTAATGACCAGCGGAGACACATTATTCCTATAACATTTTCCACATTTGCCATATTGCAGCAAATAATGTATGAATCATATAAAAAAAAATGTGTCTTTGCAGTAGGTACTTATTTATGAAGGCACACTATTTGGTGCTGATCCAAATTAAGAGTGTTTAGTTTTGGCAGAGGTTTGCACTCTACTTACTGAGTGCCAATCTAGCAAAATTATTTCTCCTTGTCTATAAGCTGCATCCATAAACATTGCATTTCTAATTTATATGCATGCATTAAGCCCTTTAAATCCATTCAACTGGTACTGACTGAATTATGTTAAAGATGTGTGATGTTGCCATGACAACCTACAACACAATGTAAGGTTATTATGCGCAGTGGAATTCTGGCAGAGCTGTACTGTATGAGTTACTTTAATATGGTACTTTAATGTTCACATAAATCAAAGTGATTCACAATGTCTGCTCAGTGAGCATTCACCCGTTTATGCCCATAGTCACACACTGCTGGTGTTAGCTCATCATGAGCAATTAGGAGCTCACTGCCCTAGTCAAATAGCCATGACATCCTGCTAAGTGCTGTGATTCAACGTGTTTGAGAATGAATACCGTAAGAAACCATATGAAACGTTCCTGTATAATAACAAATAAATGTGCTTGTCCATCTGTTTGGCAGTCAGCAAGCTACTTCCTGGTTTATGCAGGTTCAACTACACACTGAAACGGCAAGAAGTGCACAGAAATTCCTCATCTATGGCATTATCTGGATCAGATATGGAAATGTATCTTCCTTGACCTGCAGACCATGACTTCAAGTTGAGTGACATGAAACACAATTTATTTATTTATATATTATTATTATTTTATTTGTTTATTTATTTTTGGTAGCTTTTGTGCAATTCTCAAACTCAAGTCACCAACCCATAGCAACAGCCAGAAATATGAGACATATTTTTAAGAACAAAATTCTTAATTACAACAGGCAAAACCTCTTAGGGGAACGAAAAATAGAGATTAAAAAAATTAAAAGAAGAAATAAAGCAAACAAAAACAAGGAAACAGCCTATACACATATTAATAAACATTAAAACAAGATAGCTGAATACATACAGCAGGAGCAGCCTATCCAGCAGACATTTTGCATCAGCCAGTAAAGAACAAGTGACTTATTTAAATTTGTTTCTTTCTTCTTATTCTTCACTTGTATAGATAGCACTTTCTTATATTTTAAGTACAAAAAAAGCACTAAAGCAGCTGTGAGCGGTCAAGACCAGCAAGGATTTCTTTCCAATCACATTTCAGCCTCTATGTTCTGCTATGTCAATGTAATCTGCGCAGGGCTTTCAAAATCAGTACAGCGGCCAATGAAACTTACACTTTATTAGCAATTAAACTGTTATTTAAGCTAATAACATTTTATATCTGTCCTCCCATGGCCAGCAAGCTGGCTCTCAATGACGTTAGCATTTTTTGCCCTTTGATTTGTTAGTCAGGGCAAAACTTGTTAAGGAAAAGTTTAACCAGTAAGATATAACTGTCGTCATCTTCTCACCGCTCATCTCATTTTTGGAAATTGTATGCATCAAAAGTACTATTGGTGTCAGTACTTGGTATCGTATCGTGACAACACAAGAAATGAATACTCGTATTGGCTGAAAAAATGTGGTATTGAATAGTTTTTTTTTCATAAGATAAATACTGATTCTGAACTGCACTAAATGATGGGCAGTATGTGGCACAGATGCATGCTGTCATGTCGCGTTTTTGAATTGTATTGATGGTTTTGTGATGTGATGGTTGTTGTCGTGTTATTGGGCATAAAGATTCAAGCGACACATTGTAGAGCAACTGGTTCACATTCATTTTGTGTCTTTCAAAAACCAAAAAGCTATGGTTTTTCACACATTCAAACTTTCTGTTAGGCCTTTTAAAATAAACAAGTCTGTCTGGCTTTTGGTGTCTCTTTATTTATCAGTTAGCACAATGGTGATTGATGGTGACAAACCCAAGTTTTTCATTAACAAAAGAATAGGGCAAATAAAAATAATCAATTTGCAATACATTTGTACAGCGCATTTTTTTTTGTCTACACAGTTCTTTTTTCTGTGAACACGTTTCTAAGAGTAAGGCTCAGAGTGAACGACAGTAGTCAGTCAATAACTTTGTCATGCATACACAAACACTCCACATGCCGTCTTCCTCCCCATGATGAATGATGGAAGAGAATGAAGGAAAGGTGTTTCATCACAAAGGAGATCAATGTTTTAAGCGACAACACACGCACATAGCATGGTGACACATTTAGGTGGAGGTGGCGATGTACAAACCTCCAACCTCTACCTGATTGACTTGGGAGGACAAACGTTCACACACATATACACATACACCCCCACACACACCATATGGATGACCTTCTATTTTTTTTTTTTTTTTACAATCGATAAAAGCAAGCATCGTAGAAACATCAGTCCAATGAAAGAAGGGAAGATGAATATTTCCCTTCATCCAAGCTTTCCTATTTGAAGTCTTCTGCAGTACATGAATGATTGGAGTAAACTGGTATAGCAAAGAGGCCTCGTGTAATGAAAAATGAAGATAGTGATGTATGTAGAACGCAGAAGGCAAGGGTGGTTAGTTGATTAGAGGAGGACGATTCGATGGAGGACTTATTAGTGGTGTCCAAACTATGGCCTTCAGTCCATTTATTAGCAGGCTAGAAAAAATATTTGAGATAATTTCAAATTTCACATCCAAAGGAATGACTTGCAACTAAAATAATAATAATAATAATAATAATACTTATCATTATTATTATTATTATTAATTATTATTATCTTGAATAGTCATATGGAGAGTTACTCAAGGCAGGGGTGGCTCTAGTCTAGAGGGATGCAGACCACCCCATACACATATTTTTTTGATTAATAGGATTAACTGTGCTTAATAAAGTTGAAGAATGACAAAGATACCCTTGTATCCTTCAATTTGTCTGTATGCAACCTTCTGATGAAAAGGTTTGGACATCCCTGACACGAAAGCATCATATATAGCCAGAAGAAGAAACAAAAATGTTTTTAATCTCCTGAGACCCAGCATCCTTGTCCCGGAAAATCATATTTGATGATTTTCTATCTCAGAGTCAGACACACCCTTGATGAAAATGGTCTTTTTTCTTCTTCTTTGCATTAAATACAAAAGCAGATGCAACCCCAACTGCCCCAAAAAAGCAAGAAGAAATTTAAATTGCAGCGCAAAAAGGGCTAAGAGTTATGTCACTGTCTAAAACAAATAAACTGGATGAAACAAAATTTCCTTCAGCCAAAACATAACAAAACTGAGATAATTGTTTTTTTGCAATAAAAAAAGAGGATTGCTCTTAGTCAACACTTGGTTCTCCATTTTCTCTTCACAGTGCACATGCACTAAAAACGGTGCATCTTGATTTTTGTGCAGTAATCAAGTGAACGCAACCACATATTCTTTAAGTATTACTAGTAAAATAACTTCTATTTCTGTCCTTTGTAAGTTTTTGTTCTGTTTTGTTAACACTTTGATATGATGTTTGTTTAATTCAAGTACATTGAGTTATATTGTGTATGGAATGTGTCATGTGCCATGTATAGAAATAAAGTTGCCTTGCCTTACCTTGTCTTATATAGGCTATCGCTTGTGTCAGGCCGAAACCTTGCACCTCAAAAATGATCACTTCTCCAAAATGATCACTTCTCAGGAGACCCCAAAACCAGCATGATTGTTAAACCATGACAGTTAAAGGCAGCAGACATTTACAACGGACACATGGGGCAGATTACAATGCAGCAAGTTCATCATTATTAACTTTTTCTTCTTCTTTTTTTTAACTGTGATCTTATTGGGGCGAAGATTGTTTAATTATGTGTCGTCTGGCCTTCAGAATCTCAAACATCTGAAGACATTTACTGTTTAATTTTCAAGGACATGCTTTAATACAGACGCTACAGTGCTCCTGAAAATGCTATAGCAAGTGCACAGTCAGCAGCAGAGAACCAACTGTAGAGGTGTGATCGCTCGCTTTCACACTTCAAAATACATTTTCTGTGTGTATTCTATTTTGTTCTACTTGAATTATACATGCATTCTGTGCTATTCTGATGTACCGTATCTGTGAAGGTGATAGGAAGGTAGAACTCAGTCTGACTCTCAAGCCGTATCAAACAGGTGTTATAGAGTGGAATTTCATTAAATCTGTCATCTCCAGGTGCTTTGAAGCCGTTTGTGGTTGTCGCTGGGTGACCGCTTCTGCGGATTGAAATGACACTCAGCAGGCAGTGAGCGTCTTCAGCTTATTGATATTTTGGAGTTAAGTGTGATATTCATACTAGACAGCTGCATATTTTAAATGTATTATTGTTTTAGTCTTTGCAAATTGTTGTACTACATTCACTTGGGTCCAGAACTATTTGGATAGTGACAATGTTTTTTCTTAAAGATTATTATAACATGACTTTAATTAATGTTACGTTTCAATAAAGGAGGAGGGGTGTTCACACACGGCTCAAGGCAGTCTCTAATTGCCCATGTCATTTGCGGCCGACTACATCATCTGCAAGGGGACATCGTGCAATTTACCTGACAATGTCATGCACGGACCCCAGTGAGTCTAGTTTCTGTTTCTGCGAGTTCAAGCCCAGCGTACGCTCCGACTGCCCTGATTTTGATGCAAATGAGGGATGCCACTATGATTGGCCGGGAAGAAGCTATCCCACAAGATACTAAATGCCCAGTTACGCCTAATTCTAGCTGTGCAAGGGAAACTCTACCCATGCACACAGTTAGAATGTGCTTTGTGCTCAACTTGTGCTGGAGAACGAATATAGGGACCGTAGGGTTTTCTTTAGTTGCAGAGGCAGTATTATGCCAGTGTCATTGCACCAGTTATTTTTTTCGGAATCAAACATCTGTAAACCACTTATTTTTAAAGGCAATGTAGGATGAGTTTAAAAAGAAATTAATATGCCCTGTTTTTCTGTTTTCTTGACCAAGAAACTACCAGAAGTGGGCATTCCATCAGTACTGTCACTGACGGACGGCAGTTTTGATGACGAATGATGAGAAACTAAAAAAGAAAAAAAAGTCACGGACGAAACACTGATGGAAGTTGATTTGCGTCCGTCAATGTAATTGTCACAAACAGAGTCAAGTACCGAAAGACCTCTCAGTATGTCTCTAGGTGCGTTTCCATTACCCTCAGTTTTGCACAAAAGGCTAGTTGCGCAAAAGCAAGCTGGTAATGGAAACACTGGGTTTTTGAAAAAAAAAACTCCAATATCGCAAAAAATGTTTTACGCTCTCATGAGGTGATTTTTGAGACGTGTCGAAATAGAAGTATTTAGCAAAAGTTCAATGGAAACACTTTTTGCACATTTCCTGTAGTCATGTGACACCGCCCGGTTATGGAGAAAAGGAAGTAGGGAGTACGGGGCCACTCGCTTTCGTGTCGGACCTGCCTCACGAGAAAGTCACAAGTCTTTTTAAGCACAAATCAATTAAGTCGTCTGTGGAATAGCCTCCCGGAGAACCTCAGGGCTGCAGAGAATGTTCATGTTTTTACGAAGACACACCTTATTAATGTAGCTATGTACTTAAGATTTATTTTATGTACTTATTTTATTTATCTTACCTTTCATTTTTATGTTAAACTAAATCTTGTGTATCCTGTTTTTAGATGCTTGGGTCTTTTATTATTTATGTTTTGAACATTTAGCATTTTATGTTATTATTCCTCTATTCCCCCTTTTATAGTTTTAGCTTGGTCTTATGTTCTTAAAAATTATTTTAGCCTGGTAATTTTACTTTTCCAGTGTTTCCTCAGAGGAAGCCCTCTGTGGCAGAAGCTAGGGTTGGGTCTGCAGCCGCAGCTTTTGGCCCTCTCCTGGCGCAGAGGGCTCCCCGAGATAGTGTTTTTGTTGCTAGGTTGCCTTGTGCTGAGCCTTAGATCATCTGTTTTGTTTTATTTGAATGTTTGTTTATGCATTTTATTTTAAATGGGTCGGTATTGTGGGGGGCAGTAAGATGGGGATGTGTTTTTAAAATATGTAAAGCACTTTGACTTGCAAAAGAAAAGTGCTATACAAATAAAGATTGATTGGTTGGTTGATTGATTGGTTGATTGATTGATTGATTGGTTGATTGATTGATTGATTGATTGATTGATTGATTGATTGATTGATTGATTGATTGATTGATTGATTGATTGATTGATTGATTGATTGATTTAATTGCATGACAGGACATTAACTTGTATCTTTATACATAGTATGATGGTTCTGCCTTATCATCTAGCAACTAATTTTCCTTCTACAAACACACGCGCACACAGAGTCAGTCAGGGAAGCAAGAAGTCTTTATTCTTCCACTTTCAGGCAAACACTTAATATGTATCGCTACCATACCAACACTAAAATGAAGACTATAAGGTCTATTGTTACCATGGTAACAGACAGAGGACTCACACGCCCTATATATCCCATCCCCCTGCAGACTACACTCACACATACACACTCCTGTTGAAAATTGCAGTGTGTATGTGAGTAGACTGTGTCCATATATTTAGGGTGACAAAGTAAAAAAAATTCTCTGTGTTTGAGAGATAAAGTGTGTGGGGGGGGGGGGGTGCGCGTGCGTGTGTGTGTGTGTGTGTGATGGTTTGCTCAGGTCAGCTGCTAACAGTGGAATACCAATCTGTCATGGATGACACACTTTCTCATCTTGCTCTCCATTGCACTCAAACTCATCCTGCCCTTCGCTTGACCCTCCTGTTTCTCTCTCATTCATTTCTCTTCTTCACACTTTCCTTTCTCTTTCTGTGCATGGCCTTACCTCTATCTTCCCAAAATTCACAGGCTTGAGTTTGCTCGGTTTCTGTCAAGTCTTTTAGATTTTGTATGTACTCTGTTGATCCATTCATGCTGATTCTCAAAACTAACCAGTGTCACGAACCACAAAATGATCTACAGTACACACATTTCATCCCTTCTGCAGACACTTCAATCATTAAGCTGCACAATCAATTTTCATTGTATCACTATACAACAAGCAACTTTTGAGGTTAAAAACAATTGGTTATATCTGGACGGCATAGCTGCCCTCAAGCGTAAAACCTGGCACATCATGATTTGAATGCAAGTGAAAGCCTTGTTGCGTCTCTGTGGGAAATTGGTAGACAGTTTTGAGCCAAGGTGGGCTTACCACTGTACAAGGGTGTGTCTTTTGTCATCTGCCCGACACGTGATCATTTGATGACTGAAACGCGGTCTAAACTTAGGCCTGCTTAGACCAAGTCTAACTTTTGGCGCACGGTAGACAGACCACTAGTCAAATATAATTTTGGGGAATTTGCTTGAGGTGCAGACAGACAGATACACGAGCTATGCAGACACATGGTGTAAATCATGCATAAATATTTGATTAGCATGCATTAAGCCCTGTGAATTATTATATTCATCCATGTTCTGAACCGTTTATCTTCACTGGGGTCTTGGGCGTCTTAGAACCTATCCCAACTGTCTTTAGGCGGTAGGCAGGGTATATCCTGAACTGGTTTCCAGCCAACCAGCCAAGAACAACCATTCACACTCACAGTCACACCTATGGACAATGCTAATTTAACCTGCCATGCATGTGTTTGGAATGTGGGAAGAAACCGGAGTACCCACTCAAAACTCACACAGAGAAAATGCAAACTTCACAAGGGAATGCCGGAGCTTGGATTCAAACCCACAACCTCTACACTGTGAGGCAGATGTAGAGGTTGTGGCCACCTCAATACATTGTTATGATTATTATTATTATCATCTCTATACTTTAAAACCATCCGACTGGCAATGGCACAGCTATGGGGGAACAAATCAGTTTCTTCTTCCGCCATGTCACAGACTATCGGTGCACCTATTGTGTGCCACATTTAAAAGGAATGGGAGGAGCCGCATCGATTCACAGTAAATGGACTACAATGGCGAGTAGGGATAAAACTAGTGTTTATCCGTCAACTTTCTGTTCAAGAGAATTCACACTCGCATTGATAAAAAGGACATGACATAGTGATGGGCATGACAGTTCTTTTAAGTGAACTGAATCTTTAGAATCAGTTCATTAAAAAGAACCGTTCAAAAGATTCGTTCATTGAATCGTTCGTCTAGGCAACCCCCTTATTTCCCCTTTATGTGTGGTCAAAATTACATCAAAATTAGCAGTGTCACACAAGTATTGCAGTGTTATTTAGGTACGTTAGCAACTTAGCATCTGTTAATTCAGCCGGCGCCGCCGTTATTTATGCCGTAAACAGTCATCTTTATGGTGTTGGTCAGTTATTATTATTAAATTCAACTGTGTGATATCTATTAAACAGTAGCAGCATAAACAAATGAAACAAATTATTTCCCCCACATTTTGCGTATTGTGGGACTGGTGGGAGAATAGCTTCATATCGGTTAGCATCTGCTGATTCAGCCACCATGTACAAAGTGCCCAATCACGTCTTTCGCATTTATTTAATAACTATACAATCGCACTACATTTACTCGACTAACTAATTCTGTGATTGACTCACCTGATATGAAGTGATTGCTACACAAGTGATATCTACCACAATGAGGAGGATCCCAATTCCTTTTTCTTGTTTCTTGTTGTTCACCCTTTATGCCTAGTATGATCCTTTGGCTACACATTGGTTCCGCTTTTGGTAGCCTGGAGAATGCTCGATCCTTCTTTTGCCCCTTCTCATTGTGGCACATGGTACGCAAAAGCTGTTTATTGTTGTAAAAATGTGGCGTTTGCGTTTACTCAAAGTAGCGGACACGTTTTCTTTACTGCCAAAGTGGCGGCGCTAACGTGCATTGTGGGATCCGTGACGTCAAAGTCCGGATCTCTATAGTCAATAGACAATTGAACTGCTAATCCCCTAAATGGCGGAAAAGTAGGCAGAAGGAGTGGCAAAGAACTGTTGTCTGAACACAATTGAAGAAGAACAGTCGAAAAGTTTCCACTGTCACTCAAATACTGAATATCATGATATATTGTTGATAAAATTTCTTGATAGGAACATGACTTAAGTATCCAGTGTGAGGACACCAGGATACTAAAATTGTATATTCTCCCGATCACGGCATGCACATGTCAAACACGTTGGCTGATGGGTGAATCTAAAAAAACATTGACCTCACCATTCCCTATAATGATGTATGGAAAAAAAGGGTTCTCCTATCCCATTTAGTCCTATGCCACATCAATTTAGTGCTGGCTCACACCCCTCTCCATATCTCGTGCAGGATTAATTCATTTAAGCCTGGTCCAGATTTCAAATTTGATCCAGACCAGGATTTAAATGAGACTCTACTTCAGAAGGGTCAAGTGTGGAATGAGAAGATTGTAAAAGAGAGTAGAGTGTGGCTCCGATATGAATACATTAACTTGCACTTGAAATAATGGTCTCTCCCTCTATTGCTTCTATTTCTGGCCCATCTGCAACACCCACTAAACTCATCACTAAGATGATTCAAAAATGGTACTTGCTATTAGAACATAGGCTATAAGTTACTATATAATTCAGTCTCCCAGTGCTGACATACAGTGAGACATCATTTACACTCAAATTCCCATCGTTGGCCAATTTTGAGGATGTAATGAACCCAACATACATTTACTGTGGCAGGAAGCCAGTCAGTGGCGATCGGTCATAATAAGCTATTAATGTAGTGCATGCCCAATCTCTTCAATAAAATCATGAGTCCTCTATTATACAATACCTTAGTTCTACGGTTTTGATCTTAAATTCCTGTGTAATTTGTCCTGTTGTTTTCCTCGCGGCGAGCTGACAGCTAGTTTTGTGCATGCGCAAAGAGAAATCAAGTTGTGTTAGTTCCGAGAGGTTGTTTCTGTACGTGTGCCTTCTGAATGGCAAAAAAGCTGGCAGTGAAGCAGCTTATCTGACAACGCGCATGCATATAATTGGCTTACTTGATTTGTTCTGCGGTAAACAATCTGTGGTTCAGTTCATCGCCGAGTCACAATGAGTGTGGTTTTCCCGGAGAACTTTTGAGGAAAAGAAGAATATAATTGGTCATCCTACTCCTGAAATAGTCATCACAGAAACGTTGAAGAATTTCGTCCGTCACTTTCAAGCCAGGACGTACGAGAAACAAATGGCTCGCTGGCTGTCCACAGGTTAGCAAACTGTTGATTGTTGGTTGAAATCACTTGTGTCTACCTCTGCTGCGATGTCCTTTTTTCCTCTCACGGTGTTGTGGACACGAGCCAGTTCCGAATACTGTGACTGTGTCATTTCACTCACCACGGAGCTGGTTACATTACAGTGTGTGTGCATCAACCTGCGTCATTCCTGAATATTTCCGCTTTAATGCTATACCTACACAGTGGTATAAATTATATTAAATAATATTTCATATTAAAATTGATAATAAATTTGCAGGTGCTCACATACAGTATGCGTTGCTCCAGCAAGCCAACTCTAAAAGGTCACCGCTCACCACTGAAGCCAGTGTAGTAGTACATTTTAGCAGTAATGGGCTGGTATCGAGTGACTGGCCTTGACACCACACTCTAGAGGTCTTGGACCAGTCTTGTCTAAGACTCAACTCCCAAAATTCTCGGGACCCTAGTTTCATGATCAGCGCAAGTGTAACGCAAAGCAAGGTCAAAAGGTGTGTATGGGTAGAGTTGTCTTTCTTTATGTTTCTTCTTGATATTGAAATGGGTGTTTGTGCCATTGTGAGAATGAGCACTGCCCACATGTTTCCATGTCACTGGAAAAGGCTCCTCTCAATTCCATTAAATTCAGCGCAGGAGAGGCACACACTCTACATGACGGAAGCATAAACTGACATGCTGGAGTGTATGCAGGTGACCAGTGTGCGAAGTACACTTATTAGGATCTGCAGGAAGATCTTCAGTTGCTGCTGATGTAATTTGGGCCACTGTGAAGTGGGCACTTTCACCCACAATTGTACGTCCATGTGAGGCAGCCCCCCACCCATAGTCGTGCGACGGCCAATAGTGCACTTTAAACTATAATAATGCTAAAAATAATAATAGACCTTTTTAAGGTCCAGGCTTGCAGTTGAAGTGTTCCAAATATGCTACAAGCGGCATTGAGGAAAATAACGTGACAGATGGACTGTAATTAATTACTTATATGATCCGAAATCAATTGATTTTCTAAACTTCAATAGTACTGTAGATAGCGAGAGCCCTTGTCATGTTTTTGTTATCCAATTCTAATCCATTCCACTTGAACTTCCTCATTACTGATAATCCATTCCATGTTTTCCTGCTCGTTTGCATGCTCCCAACCTGCCGCTATTCGCGTCCATTGTCTATCACGGCCAAGGAAAGGAGTCATGATGGATATAAAGAAGGAAATTTCTGAAGAAGAAGTCTTAATCACTGTCTGCTGGTAGTAACAATTAGTTAGCAGAAAGTCCCATTGTCTAGTAACTACTCTACAATGCATGTGAAGTTCCTGGCTGATAGACAGAAGGAGCGGGTTTTTAGTGAGAACTTTATGCTTTCACACTACAGTAAAAAGATCATTCACTTATGGTTGTCGTCAATGGATGATGGTAATAATATAATTTACAATACTAATCCTCCACCCATGTTGAATTGTGGAAACAGCACGTTGAGTAGCGAGAGCAACTGTGGAGCGATACCTACTGGAGACATGAAGGTAGACAGTGAGAGTCTAAAAATCATATAAAACTCAATATGGATTTTATATTATGAAGGTGCATCATTTAATTTAACCTGAGAGTAATGAACAGAAAGTGGATATATAAAAAAAAAAAAAAATAAAATAAAAAAAAAAAATTGAAGGCAGGCAGCTATAGCACGTCATACACAAGGAAACTCTTTACATAATTTAAAGTACAATATTTTACAGCAAAAAAAAAAAAAAAAAAAAAACTAAAGACACCTATAAAGTATGGAAATTAAGGTTTACATTTTAGAGATTACTAAAATTACTAAATAAAACGGTGTGTAAGAAAAATATTTTGGGGTTAAAAACGGCGAAAGATCTCAATCATCGGCATGATAAAAAGCAGTTTTAAATCTGAAATAAAAAATATTCACACTTTAATATTACTTTCATATTTAATTTAGAAGTCATTGAGTAATATTTTCCTTCCAGTCACATATGCACCGAAATGTCACATGTGACTTCAGTAAGTATTTGGGAGCAAACAGTTACTGTGATTTGAGCCAAATTCATGTCATTTGCCTCTCTGTTGATCAGTTAATAATTAATTCAATGTATCTTAATTGAAAATGATAGACTCACTTTATGATAACACAGTTACCTTTTTTTGCATGCAGTTTTTCGCACAATGTGTACATTATGGTGACCATAGTCCCATTCAAAAAAAAAAAAAGAGGACACTTGCCCCGGCCTTGAAATTGTGGTACCAGCTGCAGTTACAGTGTACTTCATCTCCTATTAGTCACACAATACCAACCGGACATTTTGGGACGTACGAAAATGGTCTGTCCTCCTAAAAGAGGCAACGTTTGGTAACCCGAGTGTGTGTATATATATAATTTTTTTTTGGGGGGGGGGGGGGGGTATAAAAATGCTTCATGTGTTTGTGTACCATATTAAAGTACTGACGGAAATAACACTTCAAGTTTAATGATGACTTTAACTTTTACACAGTATTGTATTCCTTTTATATTTGTCCATCTGTGCATCTCTAAGCCCCCCCTTTTCACGAAGCCTAGTGACGCCCCTGCTGATCACGCACGGTGCGTAGGGTGAGAGAGGGGAACGGCGAAGCGGGGGAATTTTTCTACGTTGGTTTACAACACATGACGTAACCTGGGCTGATCAGGGATCGCGGTGGGGGTGACATTTTGCAATCATTTTTACGTGACAGATGTGTACTGTATGCCCAATAGAGGTGGGAATCTTTGAATGTCTCACGATTCGATTCGATTCCGATTTTTGATTGAGACCGATTTTTGATTCAAAATGGTTTGATTGACAATGATTTTTGCTTCAATTTAAAGATGTTCAAGGAATCGTAATGATCTACTCCAGTCTGACTCGCTAATGCTAATTAGTGCTTTACTCGCGGCACTTTTATAACTCAAAAGAACGGCTCCACGCTGCAAAAAAACAACTTTTATTGGAATAACTTGATCATGACTTTTTCCTTCCATTCTCTAATGTGGCTACAACTTAACAGTGTATCAGACCGCGTGGAATCACACTGCCCCTAAGTGGCCAAATCGAGTAGAGTATAAAGGAATTTAAATAAAATCGATTTTGGGACATTTAAAATCGATTCTGAATAGGGCTAAATGAGAATCACGATTCTTATGAGAATCGATTTTTTGGGCACACCCCTAATGCCTACGTCAACCTCTGAAAATATTTTTGGGAAAAAATGAAAATAATCACACCAATAATTTGTATTTTAGGGATATTAAATGAATGACTGAATGACGTTGTTGTCATCCTCGCCGCTTACTGCAGCTTAATTGCGCTAAATGAAGAAAATGCTTCTGCACCTCCTTTGGTCCAAGCTCTCTTTGTGATAATTTCATCTTTCTTGCAACAGTTGCTAAACTGCCGTGTTTTTGGCACAAATCGATTGCCATGTGTGGTAAATGAGGCGCAAATTTGCTCCCAGCTGTCAAACTTTGTGGGCGTGTGTACGCTGGTATATCATTAGAGCAATATCCTTAGTGAATAGGACGGTAACGCCCAATTCATACTGATTACGGAACAAACGCGTTGAGTACCCCGTAAGGCCGCTGCAAGGCATAGAAAGCATTCAATTCTGCGTGTCAATTCACACCAGCTGAAGTGCGTTGCGTATGTGGTGCGGAACGGATGCGGCGCTGCGGTAGGTTTCCGCAAGCGTTCTATTCTATATACACGGTTGTTATTGCGTGAACTCTACTCTCCAGCATGAACCCCCGTGATCTTGTGGTCTGGGTGGTACAGATTTCCGGACACGGACAGCTCACGCAACGCACGCGGTGTGAATTGCAGTCCATGCGGATGCCGTACGGAAAATGCACCGTGTCCGTTCCACAGTCAGTGTGAATTGGGCGTAACTGGGAGCAAGTTGCGGGTGCAGATGTGGAGCAATTTTTCGCACTGTCTGCGGACGCAGCGCATTGTTAGTGTATTTGGCCCCAAGTTTGTGGTTTCCCCAAAACATGCTCACTTAGAGTCGGCTAAAAACACATTATCTTACTCGGGCTTGCACAGGGCTACTAATAATATATTTTCCTACAAATCACCAACAATTTTAACTTTTGGGCAGCTGGGAAATGAAATAGAGACCTTTAGGAATGAATATTGGGAGAAATCTAAAAATTCTACATTTTTACCACCCATTCTACTTTTGGCCATACCTCAAAACTAATTCCTACAAAATCTTTAACCAAAGTAGGTCACATATAAATATAGAATATCAGCATTCTTTTCACACGCATAATATCAGTTTTGTTACACTCTTAAAGGTTTTCTGATACATTCACATCTACTGCTATTACTACAGAACAATTGATGTTTCTTTTTAGTATTCCATATTATAGTCCAAGAAGAAAAATACATTGACATTAATTTTACAAGGTGTCACTGAACGCACCTCACATAGCCGAGTCAGCATTAACAACAGTGCAAACAGGTAAAAAACTGTACCTTGGGAATAAATATCGCACAATGAAAATGACACGGAGATGCATAAATGTCCCCTGCAACACAGCCTCACAGTGGAATGTTGATAGATATCATCTTTGGTCTCTAGATAAATTAATCTGCATAACGTCAACATTTGCGAATCAATTCAAAATGGAAACATTGTGCATTTTTGTTTGTAAAATGGCACTTTGAAGGCAATATAAATTATGGTCTGGTCTTATAACAATTAGTGGAAGTTGTTAGGCATACATTACACAGTTAATTAAAAAAATATTAGCACAATATGAAGACTTAATTTTTGCTTTTTTTCTGAGAGCTCAGTGTTGTTCATTTGGTAATCTTACCGATTCGACATGTCATCATCATTGGTCTCTCTCTTTTCTTTTTTCTTTTTTTGGGATGTGCGTGAGTATGTGCGTGTGTGTGTGTGTGCATATGTGAGTGCGTGTGAGTGTGTGCTCATTAATCTAAACCGAATACTTCAGAATCCCGCTAGTTGTGAAGTTATCAGAAGACCCAAGGAAGGATCAAAGAAAAGAAAGAGGAGTGAGGTCCAGCACCAACCAGACATCACCTACTACCCAACCAGAAACTTTCACCAACCCCAGAAACATCAAAATTCCAATTACTCCATGAAGACTTAATTTTTCATTACCATTCAAGAAACTTGTCCCACCACACTGCATTTTTTTCAGAGCTTTGTGTGTTTTCTCCTGGCAGCCTGCATATATCGCTATGTGCCTCCGACAGCACTGTTGTGACCCTGCTGCCATAATTTAACCAAGATCTGTCCAGTATATTTACTCCGTTACATCCACATAAAAGAAGATCAGCACCACTGTAAAGCTGTGTTTTCTTGAATGCCCCCTTCGTTGAGGCACTGTACTGTCTGCCTCACCTCAAACCAAAAATGTTGGTACATAAACATTAAAAACATTAGCCTGACTATGGAAAATTAGAATGCATGATGAAAGTGTTAGAAAGCATATTGGAGACAGGAAGAGAAAACACTTGGCAAAAAACAAGCCGCCTCAAAATAGACTATTTAGACTATGAAATCATGGAAATTAACTAAATTAGTAAATAATAATAATAATAATAAAATCATTTTAAAAAATTAACCAGAAAACAAAAAATGAAAAAAGTTATTATAAAAAACATAATTAAAATTATTTTATTTTGTTCTACATTTTACATTCTTCATGAGGAATTTGGATTATTTGTCTGTCTGCCTCCCTTGCTTCTCTTGAGCAGTGCCTCTGGTGTCTTCAGTGCACTGAAGCTTCATTTAATATAGCATAACTTCACCTCACTCACTACCTTTTGTAAACACTATAGCTGACCCAACACAACAATTTAAGATATTTCATTATTTTGCAGCTACGGTAGATTTAAAGAATATGCAGGCAATAAAACATCTAAAGAGGTGAAGTCATAACTGTGCGTGTTCACATGGACTCTCAGGTCTGTCTGTCTGTCTGTCTGCCTGTCTGTCTCAAGAGTCACTCAAAGGATCAAGTGGCCTGCAGTTGTCAAGGGTAACAAGGTGGTATGCTGACATTCACACAAACACACAGAAACACTGTGATTTCTCATGGGAACGCTGATTGGGCACTGTGCGGCCTGCTGAGATGCTCGTTCACCATGGCGATAAGAACCAAGCGATAACAACAACCATCTGACCCTCCTAATGTTTCCGTGTAGGTGTGTGCGTGTGTGTGTGTGTGCTTATAAGTTGCCATCTGTGCCGCTGGCTCAGGGGAAAAGCAATACACTGAAGAGTTAACTGAAATAAAGGAAAAAATAAAGAGAGAGAGAGAAAGAAAGAAAGAAAGAAAGAAAGAAAGAAAGAAAGAAAGAAAGAAAGAAAGAAAGAAAGCTCAAAGACAATAACATATGGCATAAATGTGTATTGCGTAAGATTAAATATACCTCACGTTCACGATATAAGATCATAGATACTCCGTATGTACTGTTACAGTACATATACTGTATACATTTATTTTAAGAGAATAACTGAATCCCAATGAAACCTAAAAAATAATGAAAGAATGAAAACTAAAGCAGCGTTGTGTATGACTGTTGAGTTGTTGTTTTCAGTGCAGACATTATAGTAGCAAATACAGTCCAAAAGCAGAAGCATGGAGAGGAATGCCATGACACAGCAAAGATGCCCTGACATGGCCTGAAAAATAACATATGTACAAACACTGTACCATATTTAAATCCTTATTTTGCTGACAACCCCTTGGCATCATATTTAGATGGTCTTCAATGTATTTATTTCCTTATCTGACAATAAAAGTTTTCTATAAATTATTTGCACTTAATTTGTTAGGGATGTGTAATTAAGTTTCCATTGTGCCTTTACTGATATTACATTTTCCATTCAACAGCAAATATTAATAAAGTAGTAGGTAGGGAGCCTTGATGTCTTGCAATTGAAAGCTCCTGTTTTAATCCCGACTTGTTGTGATGTACAGTCCATTAGATACTGAACCCCAAGTTGGTCCTGATGCTGTGTCATCAATGTGTGAATAAGGGAACATAATATGTTTTGAGTAAACTGAAGATTGAAAAGTGTTATGTTGTTATATAAAACACAATAAATTGTTATAACTTATGTCTTAGCACATATGGAATATTTAAATACAATTAGTCAGTTACTCTGTAGTAGTTAGTTTGATCAAAAATAATCATCACTTTAAATATTGGCTTTGTAGCGGCTATAGAGTTTTTGAACATATATATTTTTTTGTAAACAACTTCTTTGTTGTTATCTTGCATAATTTGCAAGAAACTGGATGGATGTGGCAAAATGGTAGCACAACACAGAGCACAAACCAGTTGCTTCTACAGATCTTCATCCCTTAATTCCAATTTAGTTATAATTAGGAGAGAGGCGGAAATAGTAAATGTATTTTACTCATTGGCCGTAGTTGTTAATGAGACATGCTATAAACCCTCTAAACTGCAGGTATTGTTTGCAGCAAAAGGTCTTAATAGAGAAAATGCACACTAGTCCACATATCAAGGGTCTCAGTCACACCAAGTCAATTTGCATGGAGCAGCCACAATCGAACGGTCTCAAAACAAGAGCTGTTGCACAAATTTTGTCCTCACCAGTATGATATATATTCTAGTTTTTGGAGTAATACCGTAGGTTTTTTTTTTTAAACAAAGTCAAATTACTGTATTATACACAGTTGTAGAAAATTTGTTTTTACAGCAGGTGGAAATTGAGTGTATGCTATTTACCTGTTAATATGTACTGGTATTTATGAATACTTATAAGATAATGGTTTATCCATACAGTGTATTAATCATTTAGTAATTGTGTCTGTGATAAAGATTTTACTTAAAATGTGAAATCTGATTGAAGTACGGTGGGCACAAAGGAGATTTGAACAATTTGATGAGCAAATTATTTCAAAGTGGAAATGGAGATGACTGATGAGGCTAGTGAAAACACAGCTATAATCTTTGTATGTTCATTGTTCCTACCTGGTTCTCGGAGCAACAGTTGAGCCATGGCCTGCGAGCTACCGGCGATATTCTCCGCAATGCACTGATAAAATCCTTCATCTGACTTGACCAAACCAAGAATTTGCAGATTACTGCCATCCTAAATTACAACAGACAGACAACATGTCATGGACCAGAATCGGATAAATGGAGCTTGTCAACAAATACTGTACCAGGTGATGGTGTGTGAACTATGATATGGAATTATATATGAGTGCTAACCAGATACAGTGTAAGTAGACTCAAAAGAAGAGATGTTAATTCAGTAAGCGTCAGTCTTATTCTCTCAGTATATAGTTAGTTTTACATTTAAATGTTGTTAATGTGACTACTCCTGCAGAAAATTGTTTTGAATTTCATTAAAGTAGTAGTAACAGTTTTATTGAAAGTAGATCTACTCTTGGTCCATTCCACTGTGCATTCCATTAATCATCTCTCTCTCTCTCTCAATCCACCATACCCCCCTCCCGCTCTCATCCCCCCCTCCCTACTCTCTCTCTCTCTCTCTCTCTCTCTCTCTCTCTCTCTCTCTCTCTCTCTCTCTCTCTCACTCTCTCTCTCCAAATCAGTGTACGCCTTTGCAGATTCATTACACACATTTGTGACTTCAGTCACACATTTGTAGATTCTCGTTACACATTTGTGACTTCAGTTACGGATACAAAATATTTTTTCATATTTGTGGATTAAAATACGCATTTGTAAATAGTTTTGCTACAATAAAGGCCCCATAGCTAAGCTTCATATGTAAAGTACCTTGATACTTTATTTTGATTTGTCCTGTGTGCTTATATTTTTAATCTAATTTAATTGAATGGTACATGTGTTGTTGTTTTTTTGTTCTGTGCTCCTTTGGGCTCACCACTATTTGGAAATAGTCGCTGGGGATAACCTCCTCTCCGTTCTTCATCCAGCGTATGGTCGGTGGTGGGTTTCCTGTCACGGCGCACTCCAGCTCAATGTCAGTGGATTCATAGGCATAAGTGTTGGTTGGATAGTTGAGGAATTGAGGCGGAACTGCAGAAATAAACACAACCAAACAAACATAAGTAACAGAATAAAACCTAAACCCACGTTGACCCTTTGCTTACTATGTATTAAAATATAGCTGACATCTCATTCTGTATATAATTTGCTGACCTTTTGTTTCTTATTTACATCAAGATTATGCTTCACATGAGCTATTAAGAAAAACAGATCTTGACATCTAATTAAAACAAATGAGTTAAAAAGAAGAAAGGGGCAGGGGTGCACGATCGCGACTTGTTTTAAGAGTAATGTAAAAATTAATATTAATAAAAAAATATAGTGTAATCAGGTCAAGAACAGGACAAATGATCACGAAATGTAAAGTGAAACTACAGTTACAAAGTTGTGTTTCCCATCAATACATCATTATCTGGAGGTGTAACTTTATCACTGCTATAATGCTCTAATTAAGGGATAATGATTTCCTTTAAACACAGGACTGCTGCAGCTTCACAACGCCAACAATGACACGACACACACTCACACTCACTGACACACATGTATAGGAATTATCCTAAGACACATGAAAACAGAATCCTTCATCTTTTTTTGAAACCACTATAGAAACTAGACAATGTGCAAATTCTGGAGAAATTGCGTGTGAATGCTGAAAGCTGAATGCTAATATTTGAATGCATGTGGGATGTTTGTGGAATGTTTATAAAGTAAATTGAAAGATAAATTATGTGAAAAATAATTAATTATTAATTGTAGTTGAATGATAAATGAAAAAAGAAAAGAAAAGAACTACAACCATTCGAAGGCAGGATTCAAGCCACCGCTTCTTGTGTATTGGTCAATGCTCTGCCGCACTACCAACCGAGCCACATGTGACTTGTCAAAACCAGTGAAATATTGTGTAATGTAATTGAAGGAAATCTCACAGAATGCCAGTGAACGTGTCATTGCAAATTAAATTAAATACATTAAATATACAGGTAGTCATTTTAGTTACGAACATCCGAGTTACGAACATTCGCAGATATGAACAAATGCTGACTGAAGTCTATAAAAGCTGTATTATGCAAGCAAGTTAATATTTAAGTGCGCGGCACATCATACATTATGGTACAGTATTGTTCTGTAGTACCCCTCTCTGCCACAACCGTGCCATTTGCGCACTTCAACTACCTCTCTGTCCGACGATGAACAGCACAGCCTGGAGCCACGGCCAGTGGCCATGACGCACGTACTCTTCATGCACTCGATATTGGAGCCACATGTGAGTACATTTCAGAGGCTCTCCTGGAGGATATTCATGAAAAGCAGCCCTCAGTCGTCTTCTTTATCGGCGTAGAAGCAAAACGCACAATATCTGTTCAGCTTCGAAATCACTTGAATCTGACTCGGCGGTCGCCATCTTGATTCATCATACGTGCTAATCACAATCATGTGTACTTCAGGGACAGTCAGAAAACATAGTTTCCTGAGACCGTTATACCCAATGGGGTAGATGCCATGAACTTCCGACTTACAGGTTTAACACATCAGCGCAGTTTCCGGCCAGTGCTGGCCACGTTCCAACACTCGCACCCCCATTCCTGCACCTCCCAACCGCGCGCTCCCGCTCGTTGGCGGGAGGGCGTCTCGGGTATCTGAAATTGAACACTGAGACAGACACTACACACTCGCAGCCTTGCACCCGTCGACGGGAACCCGCAACCGAGGGGCACAAAGGCGGAAGCGCAAGTACTGGGACGCGGCCCACACGTCCCGGAAACAAAGTTGATGGGTGAAAACCCTAAAGTCGGATGTCCCGCCTCCTCCGTGGCATATAGTCCATACGTTAATGCCTTCCACTTCTTTAGCCTCACATGAACTCAACTCAGTAACTCCTCCACCATCTATGTACAGTAAGCATATATTTATTTTGTTTTGATTGCATTGTACTGTGTAAAAATGTAATGTACTGTAAGGAAAAGTGGTTTAGATAATGGATGATGGATGGATGGATGATGTAATTTAATGTATGTTTTTTAATTTATACACTATATATATAATATATAGTTTAATTTGTTCAATTTTGTATTATTATTTTTTACATATTTTTATTTTATTTTTAAAACATTTATACAATTAAATTTTTAAATAATATTCAATGTGTTTCGATTTACAAACAAATTCGACTTACAAACAACCCATCGGAACCCATTGTGTTCGTAAGTTGAGGTCTACCTGTAAAGGGTGTTAAACAATTTGACAATGACTATTTCTGAACTTGAAGTTGTACTAGAATGCGGTCCAAGCCGGATTTGAACCCAGGTATGCCAGTTAACATTATTCTTTGCATTATCCACTGGACCATTGCTGCCTAAGAAAGATCTATGATGTAATGTATGTAATTGTATTAAATAATGCAATATAATAAATGCGTTGAATTTGAACGTTATAATAGAGAATGGAATTATACAGAAAAAAATGAGAAATTACATTCAATCTAATGATATTAAATAATTTGACAATGATTATTCAAAATTGCACTGTGACTAAAGTCTGGCTCAACCAGGCTTTGAACCACTTTCTCCGTGGCAGGCAATGTGGCAGTGTTTAATAATACTCAAAGCTCTTATTGAATATGAATGGGGGTACATTTGTTTAATAATTTAAGTGAAATTATAGCGCATTTCCCCATATGATAGTCAGTTGGTATACAAGTATTTCACTTAGAATATAAATGTTTTACTTAGCATAATGGCCAGGGACATATTTGCAATGTATAGTTGGAGGTGGGATTTAAACCCACAACCTCCTTGTTACTGGACAACGCACTTTACCAACTGTGTCACCTCAGCAGTATCAAACAGCTAGGAATGATGATAAATTGTATGCATTGCAGTGGGCATGGTACTTAGAAAAAGTTGAATGTCTGTCCCATTGAAAATGAATGGGGACAATTTGATATTAAACGTTAAATGGAGTGAAAACTATAAACAATGTCAACAAACTATAAATTCCCAAGATGGTGTGAATTTTTGAAGCAAGTTGAAATTTGAACTGTGTAAATCGGATGCATTATGTGGGAGTTTTTGCATATCAAAAAAGTGGTCAGAATAAAATGCTATCATAAAAAAAAGTGTCACCCTCTAGTATGGACCCGCTCCTTGAGAGGCTGTCCCCTTTAGAGGGACGTGGCTGTCAGCTAAAACAGAAGAATTAGATCATCCTAGATGTGAGGGGCACACAGTACAATTACATTGTGTGTCCATTATATGCAGATTTTTACTATTGGCGGCAGGACCGGCTACCTATACTTGGTGAATAACAGTAGTCCACTGTTACCATCATATCGGCATCAATTGCAGGCTGGCCAACCTGATCGGGTAGTCCCTCCATCTGTGATCCATTCCCATGGTTTTTCCTTTTTCTTTTGTCCTTGCTCAAATGGGGCGTTTAGATCAGATGTCATAGATTCTTCTGAAGAGTAAGACTGGATGCCCTTTGAGACCCTTTTGTGATTTCTGACTATGTAAATAAACTTGTCTTGACAAGTGTCAAAGTGAAAAAAATAATGTTAACCTTTAAATAAAAAACTACATTTGAATTAGGAATTTTCCAGTATTTCAGTGACTGCCATTAAAGGGATACTGTTCAAAATATATACAACACCATGAAATGTAGGTTGATTTTTTTTTAACCACAGCTGAAGTAAAAATGACAGAAAAGTGCTAGATTGTAATTATGTGATCCCAGAATCATTTATTGTTAGAAATAAATCAAATGTATGCTAAACATTGATCACCTAGTCACCAGGGGAGTCTTTCTTAGTGGCCCTTTGTGTTTCAAATGACAACAGGCAAGACACAAATTAATGTGGTTCTGCTTCCTGAGGGAAACAGCTGAGGGTAGCATTCACATGTTAATAGGACGCAACAACAACCAGCTGACCTCCAACACGCACAACAATCCCGAGTCTAGCTTGTCTGAACAATGGAGACACACACCGTCACCTGGATACTGTCTGCTACTGATACTACAATGAGTGGCTACTGGTTAACAAAAAGGAATGATTATAATTGACACATGCAACCAAATGCACACACGCACACACAAGAATGCAGTTAGTATCAATGACGCTGCCTCTGTCTGCACCAACTTCCACTCAGCATTCACATGGAAATGAGCTCTATCATTTATTTCAATGAGCATCTGGATGTGTGTGTGTGTCTGCCTTTGTGTGGAATGATAAAATCCAGAGAGAATCTAGTGGAGGACACTCAGGCACCATTCAGTTAAACCCTTACTTCTCCCCATGTGTACATAAACTTGTTAGCAGCCTCTTTAAATCTGCACTTAAATACACCTTATCCATGATTGCCAGCCTTTAAGAGCAGTGGTGAAACACACTTGCACGCTTAGCATGTGTGATGTCTGAAGTTACTAATGACCTGAGAAGCAACTGTCATGCAAGAATAGAATTGTTGATTTTTTTCTCAAAATTGCCAGTATATTTAAGGCTGTGATGAAAGTGTTCAGAAAATTTATATTTTGCCACCCCAAAAAATCCAAAAAGGTTAACCTTAGAACAGCACATATCGTAATAACTTGGGGTGTAAATCTCTCCAATCAAGACGATTCGATACGCATTTCGATACTTGGAGTGCGATCCGATACAAGGACGGTTTGATTTTAAAACTGTACGATTCGGTTCGGTTTGATTCTGTAGGATTACGATTCCATTCAATTCAATTCAGTAGGATTACGATTCGATTCGGTGTAGCGGTACGAGGATTATTTGATTACTCAACAATTAGTCAAGTGTCAAATTAATTTACAATTATTTTGTTGTTTGAATGGCTTGTTTAATTTAAAATGATCTAAATCTTGTAATTTGCATATTTGCAAACATCTGCTTTTATTTTGGAAAACAGTGAGCAACATTTTTGCATATGTATAATTCTGACATGGTACAGACTGAATGAGTAACTATCAGTCTTTTAAAATGCTGTTTTAACATGCATCTGCCTAATATTTTTTTCAAAGTGCCATCTTACTAAATGTAAACTAATTAACTTAAACCAGTTATAGCTCAGTTACTTTCTATTATGTTTAGTGTTTACTCTTGTGACAGTTCCTGTATATTGCCCATACATGCAGTGAATAAGTTGATCTATACTTAATGCTTATCATGGTTCTTCTTGTGAAAAAATTAGCTGAACTTGATCATCACGATTATGTCACCTATCATATTCCATTATCAGTAACGAGGGCTGGCACTTTATTGCTGTGTTCCACTCAACACATGTTTATGTTTTTGCCCGAGTGTGATTCGTTCAATCAATACCCTGTTTTTTTAAACAACTCACTATGGCGTGATTGTCACAACAGGGATCTAGTTGCATATAATATCAGGGGCGCTAATGTTTTTATCATGTCCTGAAAGCCCTCATTCTCCACAACGCAGTATGGCTTAAGTCTTTAACAATAAACTGGGTTATTAAAGTTGTTATTACCTTTCCTCTGGTCGAGTTGTGGGTGTTTCAGGCCCCGTCCAGACGAAAGCAAAGCCGGCTTCGTTCCTCAAACAAATCTCGTACACGCCGAAGCATTTCGAGACTTGCGTGTGTCTAAAAAAAGACGCTGAGGACCTTTAACGACTGTAATGTATATGCCAAGTCTGGATTGGCGCTGTAGCGCAGCCACAGGGAGTTAACGGAAAGCGTAGAAGAAAAATCAGCGAAGAAGACGGACACTTAAAAAAAAAACTTTATTGCAATCTACAGAACAAACATTACTTTGCATGTATCAAAACAACATGAAAAAGACGAACACAAAAGTGATCGGTTTCAAGCTCCAAATCCGCGCCGTCATGTGGACGAACGGCTTAAACGGTAAGAAACTTGTGAGGATACATTAAAACTGGCTTTCGTGTGGACAGGGGCTAAGTTGGAAGAAGTCCTCTCTCTGTCCGTGCATTTGAACACCAGTGTCAGTACCAGATGTGATCGGGCTGCCAGATCGTATCGGGGTCGCCTAACGAACACGTTACGCAAGAGGATTGGCCCGAAATTTTCCAGTTGACATCAAACATTGAAAATAAAATATTAAAGATGTAATTTAAACAACAAAATGTACAGACTGAAATTGTAAAAACGTAAATAAACCTAAGAATATAAACGCAAGATATATTGAATAAATAAAATTGATTAAATAAATGATAAATACACAAATTAATTGCCTGAGATGTGACAAATTTTGTCAGTTTAGATTGTTAATTGTTCCTATTATCATTAAGACTGATTTTGTGATGTGATTGTGAACAGCTAAAAAAGAAACCAAACCGAAGTGAATCGAGCATTTCGTTAGCGCTGCAGTAGTGACGTCACCGGCAAGCGCGAAGGCACTTCTATTTTATTATTTCTATCTTTAAAGTATTTTATATTCTTAGGTTTATTCACGTTTTTACAATTTTAGTCCATACATTTTATTTCAATGACATCTTTAATAATTTATTTCTAATGTTTTACTGTCAATTTTTTCATATAACTTTATTGAACAAATTGTAAACGGAGCGAATCCTGTAGCATGAAGTCATCTGTAGGCAACCCCGATACAATCGAGCAGCCCGATCACATCTGATACCGACACCGGCTCCATGCCATCTAATCAAGCGTGTACGTACATCTGCCGCACTGGCGGTTGACAGTCTTTGTACATGACAACACTTTTGTCCAGTATTCCATTGTTCATATAAAATAAACATGTCCTCCATACGTTGGACAATAAACTTGCCGGGGCATGTTATGCATCATGTCCGCGTCGTCATTCAAGTTCCCTCCCTCCCAAACTCAGCGCTATCTGACGTCACATAACTGTGACAAGTCTTGTGGGACTTTTTTCCCCCCACCCACGCACAAGCAAACACGGTCTCTCGAGCGTAGTCTTATGTGACTTAGAGTCAAGGAAATGCAGTTTCAACAGCTCGCTTGTGAATAATATTCTCATTCATCCAGGACATTTCATTCTTATGGCATTGAATCGATTGCAACTGGACTGTTTTGGTTGTTTTATAAAGCAGTTTTGAGCAGCTGTATCAGCAACATAAAACCGATTTATAACGTCTTATAACGAAATTTGGATTCCCCAGACGACACTAAGGCCTGGTATACCCAAGGATTTTTCAAATTATAAAATATTTAAAAAATTGAGGCCTTAGTGGAATTTTGGTTCACACAAAAAATAATAATTAAAAAAAAGTAAAAAAAAAAGTGCTGTTAAGAAGCCCTTTGTTGTACAAGGTGCAGGGAAGACAGAGTTCGCAACAAAGCACAATTGTACTCCAGCATTTGTGTGTGTGTGTGTGTGTGTGTGTGTGTGTGTGTGTGTGTGTGTGTGTGTGTGTGTGTGTGTGTGTGTGTGTGTGTGTGTGTGTGTGTGTGTGTGTGTGTGAGAGAGAGACTTTTGGCTGACTGTAATTACACTTCATAAAACCATTATCGTGTTTTATTGTATTTTTATATCCAGATTATGCGGAGCCCCTAAGGCATATGTGTCAAACACCCAGCTCACATCTAGCTAGGTATGCAATTATATCTGAAACCATTTCGTAAATAGCATGAAATTGCATGCAGCAAGTAAAGGAGGTTTTCTCTGTGATATATGCTTTATATTTAACATAAACACACATGTGGCTCAATAAAACAGCATGAGAACAGTGCCATCATCAATTGCAGTAACATTGAAATTTAGGGTGCCAGATTGATAATTTAACTATACAGGGCTAGAAATTACACCACGTTAACTATTACACCACGACGCATGATAAACCTAATACTTGTGACTACAGCAAAGCATACTGAGGCCCCGTCCAACACGAAAGCCAGTTTTAATGTATTCTCACAAGTTTCTTACCGTTTAGGCCGTTTGGCCACACGTTGAAACCGATCACTTTTGAAACCGGGCTCCAGAGTGGAAAGATTTCAAAACTTGCCCCGTACGTGTCCGTCTGGACACCTTATGCAGGATACTCCTCCAGCGATGATGTAATGGTTGCAGCTCGATGACGACGCATTGTCGCAGATTGATGACGTATGCGCCAATTATCGTGTGACTGCGCGCAAACCGTCAGTTTGTCAACAACAATGGCGGATAGCCGTGTCGTAGTCGTTTTGCGTAGCTGTCTTAGCTTGCTTATGCTTTTGCAGCAAAATATTTTGCTTCTTTATTCCCACGTTCAACAAGCGGTGTTGTACATGAATCACCCGCCATTGTCACTTCTCCTGTGTTCGTCTTTTTCATGTTGTTTTGATACATGCAAAGCCATGTTTGTTCTGTAGATTGCAATAAAGTTGGAAACAAAACTGTCCGTCTTCTTTGCTGATTCTTCTTCTATGCTTTCCGTTAACTCCCTGTGGCTGCGCTACAGCGCCACTCCAGACTTGGCATATACATTACAGCCGTTAAACGTCCTCAGCGTCTTCTTTTGGACACACGGAAGTCTTGTAATGCTTCTGTGTGTATGAGATTTGTTTGAGGAACGAAGCCGGCTTTACTTCCATCTGGACGGGGCCTGAGAAACTCCGCCTCATCTGATATCACGGCACACCACAACATATTTTTAATGGTGCAATGAGAAGCACACAAACTACAAATGTGATAATGTAGTGCAACAGCTGCTTCAGGAAATGAAGAGCTACCCATGATCATTCCGTAGCATCGTCTCCATGCGGCTCGAATGCTGTTTATCTTTGGAAGCACAAATCTTCGTGAGCAGCTGCTCTCTGTGATCAAAATGAACAAAATATCACTTCTGAGTCGCCTCACTGATGAACACCTGCAGTCTATCCTGAGAATCTCTCCGACGCACAACCTTACCCTAAACAATAAACGAACCAAGAAAAGATGGCAAGTATCCAGCTGTGACAAAATGACTTTGGTTTTGAGTTACACTATAATGATTTTTAATTTAATTATTTTTGGAATAATAGTGTATTTTGTCTTTTTCGATTGGCATTTATGTTCAAAAGTGTTTAATTTTAGGCCATTGAATACATGTTAATCCTGTTCAGCCCACAACCAAAAGTGTGTTTACAGTTTTGGCCTCCTGTTTGGTCACCCCTGCCCCAAGGGAATATGGAAAAATAAAAAGCTTGGAGGGAAATAACAAAAACTAGAGATCTGGTGGAAGTTTTGTGTTAATGTACTTCCAGGTCAACTTTTGAGTTAAGAAACATAACGGTGGAGCACATCCAGCCTTGTATGAGGCCATTTGAGTGTTAAAACTGAGTGACATCCGATTCTACTAGCCCAACACACAAGGACACTTAAGTCAGAAAACGTTTTATGACTTGGCAGCCCTAGATGAATTTATTTGGGCATTTATATGGACAGCTACATTGTTACCAGTGTTACTGATCAACTGGCTACCAATACCAGTTGTAGCAAGTCCACATAATTTTCTTCATATTTGCAGATTCAGATTGACTCATTTATCTTTATAGAATTCAGCAATCTTTACAAACATAAGTTCCCCCCTGTTGTCACAAGCCCCCTGGAAAGTAGTCACCATAAAAAAAATAACAACAAAAAAACATCCAAACAGAAAAAGCTGTGCGTGCGCTGTGTCACAGTTGTCCGTTGACAAAACATCAGCAGCACTGAGTTGAGAATCTACTCGTCTGGCAGCTGTGGTATCCGACAACATGTGATGGATGCTATTACCTGATTTTTAAATTGGTCATCAGGTAGCACCTTGTGGAGAGTGACCAGCGTGCAGTCCTTAATCATCTTAGCGTAGATGAATGGCTATTTGTTTGTAAACTTTTTGGTCAACTTAGAAAATGGCGGCGACACGTCAGCCTCATGTAAGGTGAGGTTCCAGCCATGTAATATAATTAGTGATTACTAGACCTACGATTATATAAAAAAATTTACCTTGATGTGATAGAACTTTTTTTTTTTTGCATATTATTGAAATCAACAGTGGGTTTTTAAATAGTGTCATAATAATAATTGAATGAATTATTAGTTCACCACTAGATGACACTAAACATTAAACACTGTGTAAGTAAGTAAGCAGCTTGATGTTCCTGTGACAACAGTGCAATATTAATCAGAAGTTTAAGATCCACAGAACTGAAGCCAACCTCCCTCGATGTGGCCACAAGAGAAAAATAGAGATGGAGAGTTTGAATGGTATTCAAAGAGCCCAGAACAACCCCCAAAACAAAGTTGAGCTCCAAGGCCAAGGTAAATCAGTGTTAGATTGCATCATTCGTCGTTGTTTAAGCCAAAGTGGACTTCATGAGAGATGAATAAGGAGGAAAGCAAATAAAGTGAAAATGCATATTGATAAGCCACAAAGCTTCTGGGAGAATGTCCTTCGGACAGATGAGACAAAATTGGAGCTTTTGGAAGTACATGATCATAGACGCAAAAATTAAGCATACCAAGAAAAGAACACTTTAACTACTGTGAAACATTGAGGAGGCTCAATTATGTTCTGGACCTGCTTTGTTACATCTTGCACAGGGTTTCTTTTAATCTGCAAGATGCAATGAAATCTCAAGACGAGCAAGGCATTCTGTAGCGAAATGGGCTTTCTCTGGTCATAAAGCTTAAAGTAAAAAAAAATCCTGAGCTTGAACTTTATTCCAGGGTGCGGGGGTGCAGTGTCCGATGTGCTGAGTCACTCGTGGGGTCCTATCACCGTGAAGTCGTGCTCAGCAATGAATGCACACACGCATGTTTTTTAGTTGTATTTACGGTCACTCACTGCAGCCGCGGTGGCAGATGTGGATGTACATGCAGGTGTTCTGTCTATGTAGTTAATTAAAAAATTAAATTAAAAAATTGTATCCCTCACCATGGGACCCTACATGCATTGTGTGAAATCAGAGTGTCATTATGTTTGTTTTTTTTATTAAAAGAAATTAACAATACACATTTTTGTGGGGTTTTTTTATTTGCAGTTTCAGAAACAAGGTTTTGCAAACAATTGATTGCATTCCTCAGCGTTTGTTATTCAGTGCACTAATATCAGGTATAAAGCACTGAACAAGAATAATACTCAGACCTACAATAGCTCTTTTACTTTCTTTTCATCAGCCATCTGGGCTTTTAATGACACACTTGAGTTAATATAAAGCTGCACAAAACCATTTTATAACTTGTTGTAAAGTTATAAAATGTTTAAAACACACTAGCCTATCAGAGGCTGTAAGGACATGAGGCTTGACCTAGGGGTGCCAATCATTTGCTGCACAACACTGACTAGTGACTACATTTACATGCAGTCAGTTTTCGGGTTAAGGTCAGAATTCCGGTTTGTGAAACAATCAAGATAACATGTTAACATGCGTGGCGGACCATGTTACTCTCGTTTACATGGTCATTTGCACTCGATTGGAATATCCCGTTCGGAACGCAATGCACGGACAACGTAATTATGTAAATAACGTCATTTCCGCTTTTAACTTCCTTTCTTCAATTGAAGACATTATATTTATGTCACTCAGCACGCTAAATAAAGCAGTCGGTTTCCTCGTCGCTCCAGAAGTGTTTTTTTTTTGCTGCGAGCGTCATGATTGTTTACACCGGCTTGAATATTACACACCAGAAACACAGACTTATATACTATATATATTTGTATAATAGGCACAAACTGTGACGTTTTCGTCGTAGAGACACAAAATAATGTGAAAACACAGCGGAAAAATCAATCTATTCAAGTGATGCTCCTTTAGCAAGTGGGACGGAGCTGCACGTACAAGTCATTACAACAAAGACCAAGATTCCTTGCGAATAAAATAAGCAAAGAAGAAGAAAAGAAGACGAAGTAGGGATGGGAATTGATACAATTTTTACGATTCCCATTCCATTTTCGATTCTACTTAACGATTCGATTCATTAGCGATTCTTTTATCGATTCTTTTTGGGGGGCGAAAGATGAATAAACATAGATTAGCATCCACTTTTTTATGTCTTAGCTGTATCTGTAAACAAGAGACATGTTTAAAAGTAACATGGCCTGACAAACCCAACAGTGAACTTTTAAGGTCCACATTTGAGGATTCCTCAATGGGGTGCCATGGGTTCTCCAGAAGAAAAAAAAAGAAAATAAAGAAAAAATATTGAAAATAAGCACGTTTACATTTTTTTTAAATCGACTTCTGTAGAAATTTACAAAATGCAACCTAGATTATTTTGTGACAATAAAATCCAACTCCAGTAACATTTCAACACTAAGATGAACTCTGAGCACTCAAAAACTCCTCTTCCCTGTCTCAATCAAAACAGACGCAGCCAGTAGACTGGTGTGTGACTCCCGTGAGCAGTCAGTGTGGTCGTGTGGAAGTAGTGAGTGTTGTTCTTAAGTCATGATTCGTTCTGTACATCTTTGCACGTTTTGCAACCTTGAATGAACCCTGATGAAAAAAACAACAACACTAGCGGGCGTTTACCCTCGCAAGCCAGCGCCGTTTAGTGAGATACGGGCCATAACATTAACAGTTACCAGTACTAACAGCACGTTTCACATAAAGGTAAACTGGTGCTAATATAGTTACTACCAGTACCAGCGGTGTTGATAGGAGAGAACGCTTGCATTGCTGGCAATCCCTACGAAGAAGAAAATAGAGTATGCACAGAGCAAAAAACAATGCGCCATCATTCGAGGTATTTCAAATGCGTTTATATGAGCAATAATTCGGGTTTTGAAAGGGGTAACCCAGGGGTCATAGGCTACGTTCACACTGCAAGGCGTGATGCCCAATTGAGATTTTATTTTTTTAACCAATCTTTTAATGGACTGTTCACATTACAAAAACAAATGCGACTTCAATGTGAACGCAACGCGCAAAGAGCACACGTCGAGTGATGTGCAACCAAAACAAACAACATCACATTGCAGAGTTTACGTAAATAAATATGGCTCCGACTCAACGCAACGTTTTCCCTCTAGCCAAACTGCCGTGGCAAGCGACCTTTATCTGTGCCATATGCAAATTTAGCTGTGCCAACGCACGCTACTGATTGGTGGGCTGGTGTACTCCTTTCGCGTACGTGTTAGGAGTTGGATTAATGTGTTTTGCCTGCATAAATTATGCAAATTAAGCGGTGTGAACGCCCGCTCCCAATTGGTGGACTGTTCTCGCTCATGTTTGGCAGTTGTCCTCGTCTTCTTCAAGCGTCAGTGTTTACAATCAGAGCAGAAACCCGTCAAACTAATTTTTTCTATCTCATAATGCCAGAACAGCGAGGTTGGAAGAGATAGAAATATTTTGGGGAAATGAGGGGAAATTCCTAGTTATCTTCATTTCATTGAAGATGACGTCTCGTCATTGACGTGTGTGATGAATTGTCTGCAGGGCTGAACTTCTACTGTCGCCACAAATGTCAACTTTATGCTTCATGTTTCAATTGTGATTAAATTAAAGACAAGAAGTGAACACTGTTACTCAAAACAGCTTTGTATAGTCACAGACGTGTCAGTAGTCTCCCTTCCGAGCACTCTCTGCCACCTGCGCAAAGCGCATATCAGGATTTTGATGACGTATGAATTAGATGTGTGTGGATGAGCGTTCACAGTGCAGACGCATCGCATAGATATCCAATTAATATCCACATACGAAAGAGGTCGAGGTCTGGTGTGAAAAAATCTGAACTGTACCGTTCATACTGCTTGAAAAAATCAGATACTTGTAAACAGAAAACAATTGAGCTGCAGTGTGAACGCAATCTTATTTGGGTTTTTAAAAACATAAAAGCATATTCGGATTATTGCACATTTACATGGCCTTACAAAACCAGAATATTGCCAATATTCGGGTTTTAAAAGGGTTATTGCCTGCATGTAAACACAGTCACTTATGCACAACACATGGTTAGCAGCAAAAGTTAAAAAGAAGTAATAGCTGTCGAGACAAAAGAAGTGTAACAACACAACACTCCATCGTGAATAAGTCATGCTAGCAATGTAGCAGCCGTGACTAAAAATGTGTTTGCCATGCATGTTCTCACAGTACACGTGTCATTCACGTGCACGGTAGTGAGGAGTGTGACTGATCAGAGACTCAAGGCTTTTTCATCTTGTGGCTTGTTCCACTTCAGCCCTCAGACACTCCAAAATTGTCGTTATGTGGCAATTAACTTAGTTTCTGGCACTTCACAAATGTTTACACGAGCAGTAAATTTTCCCACCACACCTCACTATGCTGTCACCGCTGTGCTTGCAGTTCAGTGATGGGAGTAGCCGGCTGAATAAATTGTATTAGGCTACTAACTGTGTTACTTTTTTCAGTAACGTGTAGTTTGTTTTCTTTTCTTTTCTTTTCTTTTTTTTTGTCCTTGTGGGCATGAGACACTGCTTAACTGATAATGACTGACTGGGGTTGAGTCAAATTATATTGTGAGCCAATCATAGCTACTAATGGGCAGGTGTTGCCGCTCAAACAAATGCAAGCATGCTGTAGTTTTACACACATAATGAGCTGACACTTGTGAGTTGTGAGGACAGAAGAATTAGTAAATAACAGGAATGGCCTGGTTGAATTTTCAGCTTTTCTAACTTCAAGCATTCCATAAAGGAAATAATGTAAAAATCAAATGTACATTATACCATGGACAAAAGTTATTTTGCATTGTTATTTAGCAATTCCAACCTGATGAAACTAATTTCATCTGCACAAGATTCAACAATATGAGTGGTCGTTAACTGCAAAGAAGACAAAGACAGTGCCCCAAATCAAATCAAATAAAGCTAGATTTTTCAACCTGGACCTTTTTTCTCAGACTGAGTTTAACAAACAGGCAACCACAATATTTAATATATAATGTCCACCAGTGAGTGAAATATATTCAAAACACTAGTCGCCAAAATACCAGACATAATTGGTGTACATATGCCATGAGAACATGCATTCTCAAAATATGTAACTGTGTCTAAACGTGGGTGTGAACGGATGTTCATCTATATGTGCTCTTCTATTGGCAGCCAGCCTAGTGTGTAACCCATCTCTCGTCCAAATAAGTCAGCTAGGATAGACCCCAGCTCACCTGTGACCCTTATGGGAAATTGATTGATGGATGGAAGTTAACCAGTGTCATAGAATGGATTCTGGTCACTATTAGAGGTTCCACTTTTTTAATAATATAAAAAAATATATGTATATTTATATGCATTTGCTTTCGTGACACACTCTGCTTGATTAGACTCATTAGAATGTTCATTATGTCACATCGCAGCGGGATGAGACTGTAATATTTACTATGGGTAATAAACTCTGATGCCCACGCTGTTTGACAACCCAGTGTAGTTTTGTCCCTGCTGAGAGATGCAACTGGGCTGGGACACCTGAGGCCAGTCTCAACTGCTTTGTCTCAGCCAGAGCTGTCTGTCAGGGGGAACAGCTAAAGCTTGAAGAAGGGAAGTTGCCACTGACAAACAACTGGAAGGAAAGCAGAAGGAAGCTGACGAATGTGATAACAATAAGAGACACAAAACCAAACCAGGCTGAGAAAGAGTTCAACGAGTGGTCAATAGTTGGCAACAGTAAAGGAAAGATAAAGCTGTTTTGGGTCACAAGTGAACTAGAGCCCCTCCCAGTTGATTTTGAGCAAAAGGCGGACTTCATCCTGGAGTGGTCGTCAGTTATTTACAGGGCAAATATTTTACAAACCACTCCAAAAAGCATTGACGACTGTTTACATATATATACAATATAAAAACCCATTGAGATCAGAATTTACTTCACAAAGGTGAACTGACCAAGAGGTCAAAAGCCCCTTTCTCCTTTATTTTTACCTTTCCACACTTTTTTAAGACTGTTTGGTGTTCATTTTATGTCATACTAACCAGTTTTTAACCTTTTACAGCATTATGATTATTATTACTGTTGTTGTTATTGAGAGCTGGGAGATATGGCCAAAACATTAAATCTCGATTTTCCAACACACACCCCCCCTCCTCCACCGCCACCCCCAAAAAACTGCAATCATTTATTTAAAGGTTTAATTAATCAAATAATTTTTCATGTGCATACTGTTCATAAAGCAATAATGTATACTGACTCTAAATCAATTTAGCATAAACTTAACATTCATAGTTTGTGCTTAAATGCCACAATAAGTTGTGTCTTGTAAACCACCCATTAAAAATTCTGCCACTTGAGCAAAATTACAACTCACACTAACATTTGCATGTTACAGAACATAAGAACAACAGCTGTCAACAATCTCGATTTCATGATTTAGCAAATTTTCAATGATTACATTTTTAAAATGACAATTAATCTAATTCTATTTATTGCCCAGCCCTATTATTATTATTATTATTAATATTATTATTATTATTATTTTGCTTCATGTTCGGTTTTATGTACAGCACAGTCATTGCACAGCTAAAGTTGTTTTTCAAGTGTTCTCTGAATAAAGTTGTGTTAAATTACAAGGATGTGACAGTATACAGTAGAGTAAAACACACAATGCTTGAGGTACAGAAATGTTTTTAAATAAGAAGTGTGTAAGCTATAACACAACAAACAATTGCAAGAACAAAAAAACAACAAAACAAAAACAAACTGCATAAAGTCTGAAATCTACCCTTTAAAGAAATATCCCAGCTATGGGAGGATTGCAAATGCTGGACAAGAAGAGAGCAGGCAGGCAGTGAGAGGAATTACAATCCAAAGATTCATTCCAAATATCCCCAAAGTATGCCACTCCAAGAGGGGCAGATGGTAAATATGAACAGATGTCTGTAACCGATAAGCACACATTTGTTCTGTTTCGAACAAGCTGGGCAAGTATGTCTTTCCACAAGGTCACATTCAGTATGCTAAGTCCATTTTGATCTGTTTTTTTTTTTTTGCTTTAAACTCCAACAGAGCATGATTGTAGTGATAACCAAGGTGATATAAATTGACCCGAGCCACACTGAAAAGTCATGTAAAGTCCCTTTCACCCTCTGTAACTTGATTGAGTTCAAATCCTGGATTACAAAGCTTAGGACACAAAGGGACTCGTCAGGTTGATTTGATTCATCAGATGGGTGGCTTGGGCAGCCACATTATAAACCTGCAGTCGGGCAGAATGAATTGAGCAGGGGCACTACCCTGGACAGACTAAGATGGATTAAACAGCCTGAACAAACGAGACCAAAGAAGCATTAATCCGTACACATACAAATTCATAGTGACATTGCGGGGTAACAACAGAGAGAGTTCTGTCAAACAACAATTGTGAACAGACTGCTTCACAAACAGCTTTATGAGTATGACAGAAAACTATATTGTGCTGACAGAGCAAAAGTAAGTCAGTAAATTCACGCATGTGTTTTTTTTTTTTTTTTTACTGCCGAGACTTCGACAAGGTACCAAGAAAAAACAATGCCATCCTTGTTTTGGAGGTTGGTCTAAATGCAACATCTGTGATGCGATTAAAGTAATTGCTGCAATCTGCTGATCTTAGCAAAGTGAGGTTTTTAGCATTCATGTTTCTTTAAATCTCTTATTGTCCAGCAGTCATCTACAATTTGCGCACCCAAGTGGAGCGTTTCCTTTTGACTTGCGAGCAGGAACTCAGAACACTGTCAACCATATAGGAAAATATGTGGTGAAGAAATGAGAAAAGAAGAAGTGGAAATTAGAGGGGATTACCAATATGGCACAACAGATGATGAACTAAAATATCTGACAGAATTTTTGACAGTTTATTCCACCTTCTGGTTGGCCTGGTGCATTTTTTGGCAGACGGAAAGCCTCCCTCCTGATTACTGAAGAGGTCCCCTTCCCTGCAGGAGCTCTGTGACCCTGCCCCTTTTTTCCTTTCATGTCCTCTCATCTGCGCCACCGTTTCTGGGTAGCGGCAGCACGCCGGCCAGCACCACAGCAGGAGGGGTTGGCAGCTTTGTAAATGTTTTCTAAACACGAAGTAATTCACAGCGTATGTACCCTAATATTGCAGAAAAAGGACCTCATAGCTGTTTTCACAGTATCACAGCAAATTGGTGCTTCAGAGGCGTAAAATGAGAGTTGGGACATCAAAGTGTACATTCGCTCAGCAGTTGCGGATTTGCCATTAAAATAATTTGATGTGTGGTGACATCAGTGTGTCAGTGTCCATTCAAAAGAGAAGCATAGACAGTTATTACGTTTACATGCAGTCAATATTTGGGTTGAGGTTGAAATTCCCCTTCTGAAACATTCGGGATAACCCGTTTACATGTGTCTGCAGACAGACGTACTCCCACATACATATTCTGAGCTAAACCATGATGCACGGGCAACGTCATTACGCAAATAGACGTCATCATTTCTTCTTTTAATAACTACAGTCACCACACTAATAAAGTAGTGGGTTTCCTCCTTGCTCCAAAAGTGTGGTTCTGTCCTGCTTTTCCATGTTTTCGCCATTTTTGTTGATTTATTTATTTTTGTTTATTTACTGCTTGTGAATTTCCGGGGGGTTGTGCGCCAGGCACATAGACTTATATGCGTGCATGTATGTGTGGCGCTTTTGTTATGGCGATAGAAAATAACAAAAACACCACAGAGAAATTAATGTATTCAAATAAGGCGTGTTTAGCGAGTAGCAATGTAAAATGGCCGCCGCAAATATAAGTACTTCCGACCAAGATTCCTTGCGAATAGAGCATGCGCAGAACACAAACCAAAGTTCCATTTAAAGGAGGTACCCTGATAACGCATTTATATGACCAAATATTCAAGTTAAAAAGGGGTAACACTGGGGTCTTTTTGGGGTTTTCAAAAACCCAAATAAGAGCAAATTTGGGTTTTTGCATACAGCGCTCTCTATTCTATGGGGTTTCATTCAAATGTTTCCAATTTTTTAAATGAATTTAGCTAAAATGTGCAAAACGAACATGCGACCCCGTCTTCATTTCTTATTATTTTGCGAATATTGAGAGAGGCGACTGTGCCATGACGCCATAATAGAGCACTTCTCTGCCTAAAGACACTCAGCGTCAGCGTTTGTTTGGTGTTTTTAGCATCCTGAATTAGCAATTGAACATGATTTTTAAATGGAGTTGTGTTGCTACTGTTGGCAATAATTTGAGACACTATCTACGAGTCAAGAGACGAGTCAAGGCCATCGACACAACCAAACAAGGCATTGTTGACGTGGTTTTCCATCGAGAATGGCATTAATGTTTGCTTCTTTTATTAATTCCAGAAATTATTGTTGATTAGTGATGTTGCCTGTCATTTTAATGGCTCTTTGCTTCACCGTCTTTGCGGAGAGTTTGCAACAACCACCTCCCTGGCACCATGCTGAGCTGATAGAAATGTGTGTCGCAGGCTTTTTTCCATTTTCATAAATTTTTTGAAAAAGCTCTAGGGAGCTAAGTGGAGCTAAAGAGCCACGGGTTGCCAACCCCTGCCCTAGGGGTATGTAAATTTATGAGCACAGCTATACGGTAAGGCAAAGGCTTAATCCCCATAAATTCCAAAATAATGTGACAATTGTTTTAATATTTCAGAAGTAGAGATGTGCATGTGTCGATTTTGTGTCATTATGTGATGTTTAGCGTTTGAACATGGATAGTTGTGCTCAAAACTTTACATACCTTAGGGGTATGTACATTTATGAGCACATCTGTATTATACAATGTAATGCAGGCACGTGCACAGATAGACCCCTAGTGATGCTCGTAGATTAGCCCTTTTGCACGAGAAAATCACCCTTTTGCATGTGGCCATTTTTTTCTTTATTCATCAATATTAAAAAAAATCCAAAAATACCCTTTCTGTCATCACTTACCCACAAAAGTGTTTTGCTAGCTTGCGGGCATTTATTTGAGTCCTTGAGAGGATTGTGCCCCTCACTGATCTGCGGCGCATGAATATTGAACATTCTTTATTTACGTGGGATAAACATTTCTGGTCTGGCTTGCCCCTCCGCCCACTCTCATCTCGGCTCTCATGCACAGTTGAGCGCTGGCTCCTGCAACTCAGATGCACAGGTAGGAAGGAATGTTTGTGCAATTTCTGACAATAGTTGGTGAAAAATTAACCACAATGCTACACAAACGATTGTTGTACTGCTGAAAAAGGTCTGTGGCTAGTGAACCAACATTTCCTAAACATCTCAAACAAGCAGTGCCCAGTGAGGATAGACAGAGCATCAACCAGCGTTGATACGTTGTTGAGATGGGGAAATTGTCTCGCCAAATGTATAAACTTTCCATCTCCTTTGTAATACCGGCTCACTGGTAAATGTGTTGAAATAAACTAATAGTTACCATGCAGATGATAAATTACTCAGCAGATGAGATGCTTGAAGCTGGTCATGGCAGAGCTTAATCTTGCACAATTTTAGTAATTTTAAGTAAGCAATGTTGAGTAAAACTTTTACACATTTAAATGTAGGCAATTTTTGAGAAAAGATTCTGTGATGGTGTGGGTCACTATTGTCAAAAGACCGCCTATGGGGTATATGCCACGTAGGAGGTGGGACTTCCGACTTCCTGGTTTTCACACATCAGCTTTGTTTCTGTTGCCTGTTTGCGACGTGTGGACCGCGTCCTAGTTCTTGTGCTTCCGCCTTTGTGCCCCTTGGTTGCGCGTTCCCCTCAACGGGTGCGAGTGTGTAGTGTGTCTGTCTCAGTTGTCCGAAGCATTTCCGATGGGCGGGAGCGAGCGGTTGGGGGGAGCGCAGGGGTGGGGGTGTGAGTGTTGGAATGTGGTCATCAGTGGCCGGAAACAACGCTGATGTGTGAAACCTGGAAGTCCGAAGTCCGTGGCATCTACCCTATAGGCCAGGGAGGAGCTATTAGAAAGGTCATAATAACCGGCTGCTATCTATTCCTAAAGATAAAGATAAATGTAATCTATCTTCACTTACTTTGTACATGTAAATTGATATATTTTGATTCACAAGAAAATGTTGTGGTTAACCAACAGTTTTTGAAACAATGCCTTCAATACTTTACAGTACATACCTGTATACAAAATAGTATACTGTAAGGAGCTGGGCAAAAATGTTACGTCATTGATGCATGCTCACCTTTCGGCGGATGCTTCTGCATTTTTGGGGAGTACTTTATGACACAAAGCCTCGGAAATATACGCAGACTGAGCACCAACAGAAGCAGGTTTATATCCATGAATCCGGGCTTCACGTCGTAAAGCACTCGTCAAAAATGCGCCCATCCGGTATAAAGCTGCATGCTGCAGTCACCTGGCCTCTAGCCTCTAAATGTTTTCGCAGTAGAATCTTGGATGTATTATGGGTAGAATCAAGGCTTTTTGACTATCACTGCCTTCAGCAGGATTCTCGTAGCTGGACGCTTACTGTGCAAGCAGGCTAGGGTTGCCAGATAGTGTGTCAACTAATCAGGAGCCACACAGGAGATAGGGTTGAAATTCGGGAATCTCCCGCATAAATCGAGAAAGTTGTGATGGTGTGAGACACTAAACATACAGTATTACTAATAATAATACTGCACATGAATAGATAGAGCTAATTTTGTAAAACATTATAAATACCATACACAGGTCTAGCATTTTATTGGACAACGTTTCATGCCACATGTAGGATTTTATTATGTTTATACATTTAAGTGAAACAGGCGGCGAAGTGAGTAATGGCGCCTGTGCTGGTTCTGTTTGCCTTTTTTCTGGGTTCATTAGGTTTCTAATAGGAACTAGCTAATGAGCCGGGTCGCTCTCATTATTATAGGACATAACGTACATCCATTATCCTTATCATCTCATCATGGTCACTGCCTTGTGGAGTGAGCATATATTATCAAAATATTATCACTATGCTACGGCTAACCATCAGTCTTTAATGGCCTCCACTTGGAGAAAAACAAAACAAAACTTAATTTAATATAATACATGACAGCTTTTTTAATGACAATTTGCATTGCATTAAAACCCTTATTTCATGAAAAAAAAAATCTTCAATAATTTTACCCAAAAACTTGAATTCATTTTCAACTCATGACATTTGAAGAAAATGTATAACACGCCATAAAATACCGTATATGATATAGGACTCTAGTGAAAAAACATACATCTTGATTTTTGCGCAAGTTTAGTTTGTTTGGCAATTTAGCAGACCAAGGGCATTTTCTTTTACACATCCCTGGTGCATAAAAGTAGACTAAACCTCTGACTAGGCTGCCCTAATCCTGGTCCTCGTGGGCCAGAGTCCTGCAGGTTTGAGATGTTTCTGTCCAAAACACCTGATTCTAAAGATCAGAATCGTTATCGAGCTTCTTTATCCTGCACTCGTCTACGAATGTACCAAATGAAAGAAAACTCATGTGTGCAGTTAAATTGCGTTTTATGCTAGACTTAGACTGGGGATGAAAATAGGGCCCAAAGTGTATAATATGATAAATATAGTGACATAGTGCAAACATTGATATTAAATATTTGAAAGTAGAGCAGTGTAGTTTACATACAGTAGCTAATCTTTGTCCAGATAGTGTAGGATAAATCCACAATTAATGCACCATTCAGAGTGTAGTCAGCCTTTCCCTGTCATGACGTTGAACAGGAAATGGATGGACTTTTGTGACTAGTGCCGTTTCATGGGTAACTACTAAGTGCATATGTATTTTTACAGATGGCATATTCTGATTTTTGTGCAAGTGCAAGGCTTGCTGTGCCTGTTTGCCAATTTGGCAGACCGCCCTGCACCATGCTGGGTGGGTGCAAGAGCACGTAGTTGTGTCCTTTGACATGTGCCTGGGGCATCTAACAAAAAGTATTTCTAACTTTATGCCAGCTGGGACCACATCTAGTCCTGCACAGCAGGTAGACCATTGGTCCAACCTGATTTTAGGGAATTTGATTGGGGGAGGAGATAGATACTGTAAATGAGGCACTAATCACCAGTTCATTGAATGAGGATACCTGCTTACATTGTCTGTTGCCACATTGGCCATGTGCATTGACAGCGCTTTGGTCACACATGGATTACTATGTCCTTTTCCAGACAGAGACGTCTCCATGTACGATGTGAGTGCACACCATTTAAAGCTGATGAGAAAGAGTTGCTTTAAACGGCTGTGTTCATGCCTGTATGTGCCTTTTGCCCCATTCTATGCCGAATGCCCCTTGTCTGCAAAATTACCAACACCTGGTCTAACATGCCCCAATGCAGATTTACAGCGCATTCTGTGCTGGATTTTCCCCATCCATCCATCCATTCATCCATCCATCAATTTACTACCGCTTATTAGGAGTTGGGTAGCGGGGGCAGCAGCTTTCGGAGGGAAGCCCAGTCTTCCCTCTCCCCAGCCACTTCAACCAGCTCCTCCGTCAGGATCCCAAGGCGTTCCCAGCCCAGCCAAGAGACATAGTCTCTCCAGCATGTCCTGGGTCGTCCCTAGGGCCTCCCGCTGGTGGGACATGCCCGGGACACCTCTCCAGGGAGGCGTCGAGATGCCCGAGCCACCTCAACTGGCTCCTCTCAACGGGGAGGAGCAGCGGCTCGACCCTGTGTCCCTCCCGGATGACCGAGCTTCTCACACTATCTCTAAGGGAGAGCCCGGACACCCTGTGGAGGCAACTCATTTCGGGCCACATGTATCCAGAATCTTGTTCTTTTGGTCACGACCCAGAGCTCGTGACCATAGGTGAGGGTAGGAACGTAAATCGACCAGTAAATCGAGAGCTTCACCTTTTGGCTCAGCTTTGTGGTGAAGAAGGAGCTGAATTTGCCCCACTCACAAAAAAAACCTAAGGGGCTATTTACACAAGACCACACACTAAAAACATTTTTCAGAAAGTGTGCTTTACAGAATAAAAATGCTAACTTGTCTCAAATTGTAATTTGTACAGTATGATGGCCTGTGAAAATAGAAGAGAAAGATGTAATATGTGTCTATAACATGCATGACATTGTCATCATCAAAACAACACTGCAATTTCCTTTAAAATGTCTCTGTTCCAATGATACTGTGTGCATTGGAGACACGTTTGAAACAATCGGTGAGCAGGCACATACAGAAACTGTCGAACAACTTGCGGCACAGTGCTTATGGGGAACTTCCAACAAAATGGGCAACCATAATAAAAGGCATACTAATGTTCATGTCACTCTTTGATGGTTTGCTACATGGAATTATGCTAGTGATAAGCAACATATGATCAGATAGGCCGTTAATATTTGTCAACTGTGGGCATGTGAATCCTCTTTTGTGATTAACACATTTGCTTCCAAAAATATATATATACATTCTATTTTTAAAGTTTTAAGTTTCATCATTATTCACAAATCCATTTAAAATTGTGAGTAATTGAGGGTTTTTTCAACATGTCCCTGGTTCATCTCCTTTGCTCTGCTGTCACCTGTTGGCCGTTTTTGTAATAATTACCATTTCTTTAACCGTTCTTTGCAGTTGAGAGGCTGCATGCAAGCCTTCTGTAAAAAATTTAAATATTAAATAAAAAACATAAATACGTCTTTGGGACACTACAGGAAGCCGCTCAACAAGGCAAATATACACTGTAAGGGCAATTTAAGGTTCAATGAACCTACAGTAACATACATGTTGTACTGTGAAATAAGATAAACCACAGAACCACACGGAGAACAATGGACCAAGTGCAAAGCAGACACAAGTACACTGGTTGAAATGCACTGTGCGATTTTACAGTTTACAGTTATTAATTCCAACTGACACTGCATGAGATTAATTGCCTGCAACAGAAGGTCAAAGCTAACGAGTGACATGCTCACACAAAATGCAATGTCTGAAAGACTCAGACACGCAAATTGACTGCTCACTCTGTATACTTGAGTTGCTGAAGTTCCACATTAACCCTGTTGATATCAGAAGCACAATTTCAAACGGCTGCTAACTGCCAAAAGAAATCAAGTAGAAGGCATTTCTGTTTTTATGAACTACGAATGCAAATTATAAACACAAAGCTCTCTCTTAAGTGTGTCCTCTGTGCTGAAAAGTTGAAGAAAGAGAGACAAGCCCATAGGCCTATAGACACAACTTTGTAGTGAGGGGTAACAGCTCAATCCAGTCATAACTCTGCTTCCACTGAACTACATCACTGCTGGGACAGACCAATTTTTTGACAAGCCAGGAATCCAACCGACACTCACATATCTAGTAGGGAGCTGTCAATTGTTTCCCTTATAGACTGCACAGCAATTGACCTTGTCAAACTTGAAATCAGTCCAGATTCATAAATGATGTAATGGACTACAAATTGGGCATGAAATGGGCTTTATTCACATATCACAGGTTATGGTCACACTGCAGCCCAATTTAGCTTTTTTTGCCCATATGCAACATATATACATTGACTTTTTAATGCAATGTGAACACTGTAATTCAGATTTTTGTCAAATCCGGCCTGGTCGTCATTTGAATGAGGATATGCATCGCTCATATGTGCACATTTAACCTATATCTCATTAAAAGATATGCAGTGAATTGGCAAAATTGTTTTGAGTAACAGTGTTGACTTTAAATCCGACTTTAATTGCATCCAACTAGAAACATGAAGCATAAAGTTGACATTTGTGGTGAGAGTAGCAATTCAGTATATTACACGCAGCAATGACGTTATGTCATCTTCAGTCAAAGTTTCCATGAAATGAGGAGATTGAAAAGTGACACCTTATTTCCCAAAAATATTTCTACCTCTTTCCGTCTCACTCCTGTGTCTATGAGATGAATCACATTTGATTTTGTATTGTGAACGAGTGCATTAAAAGATCGGATTAACAACAAAATTGGGCATCACACCGTGCAGTGTGAACGTAGCATTAGTTACTGCACAGCAAATTCTGTAGAGTGAATTTGACTATATTTAGAGTAAATTTGACTATTTAGAGTGGGACCAAATAGATTCCAAAAATATTCCATTTGACATGAGCAATATACTAACACACAGCAGGAGCTGTGTGGCCTAGGGAGTAGATCGGCTGTCTCCCAAGCTGAAGGTCGTGAGGTTGTTCCTCAACCCTTGAGTGACTTTTATCTATTTATTTTTTAAATTCTTTATTTTACTCTCTTCCAGGTGCAAATATTACTCCGAGTCCATTTGGTCCCACTCTAAATAGAGTCACATTTACTCTACAGAATTTGCTGTGTGATGATGTCTAATGTGTAATGTGTAATGTCTTTTTAGAAGTGTCTGTACTGTGAGGTCATTTTTAATTCTGAATCCTTGCCTAGTGAACTTTACACTTAACTTAACTTAAATTTTGCTAGTCCGTCATTTGTCAGCACTCTGGGCACCCTTCTGTTATCAACAGACAGAGGTGGGCATTTCCATCAGTCTGTCAATCGTCAACAAGTCAGGCGTCTCAGAGGTCCGTTGGTACTGGTTAGTGACGATTACACTGATACACAAAAAACAATTTCCGTCAGTGCCTTTTTTTTTTTTTTTTTTTTAAGTTTCTAACCATTCGTCATTTGTCAGCAAAACGGGCGTCAATCAGTACTAACGGAATGCCGACCTTCTCAACCTAATTGTACACATCTTGGGTGTCGATAAAACATTGTATGTTTTAAGGGTGTGGCAGGACGCCATGTTTTGCAGCCTAAAAACGCTGAACCTTATACTGCGTGGCACTAATGTTGACATGCTTGACTCAGACAATTACTCTCATCAGAAGATTGACGCTGCTGCTTCTTATTGAAAATAGCATGATTATGTTTGCAGGCAGCGACTGATGACAGGCGCGTGTAAACAGAATATGAATGTGATGCGAACACAGACAAACTCTGAGGGGATGCTGAGACAAAGACATGAAAGAACAGAAGAGTGGAGAGGCCCAGCTGGCGCAAAACTGCAAACACCCGAAGGTTAATTTGAAGATTTTCTCCTGAGTAGAACAAACAGCAGCTGCTTCTGTTTGATTTAAACTTTCTTCATAGAAACAAATAAATTCATTGTTTTGAATTGTGAGTGCATTCAATTTAAAGTCAAATCTGACGCAGGAGTTGTCTGGAGATATTGTCAAATACATGCATCATTTTGAGACAGAATCAATATATCATTTTTACTCAATTGTCAGTTGTCTGCCTGTGTGTCACCACAGATCTCCTAAGAGAAGTAACCGCAATAATATTGGGTCACTGAAGTAAATTTTCTACACTGGGTATGGAACCTAGTTTTGTGTCCATAGATTCACAGTTCTTTAGTAAATTCAGGTTTGTTTGCTAAGTTCCTTATTATACTCTTTTTCCATAATACACATTTATTTGAACATAATGGAGACCTTTCCTAAAATGGTAGCCTCTGGCATTTCACTAAAGCAGGTGTCTGTTCGAGAGGAGACATTCATTTGTACTAATGCTTGCAATAATAGTGGAGGGTTTTTTTCATTCTCACAATCAGAAATGCAATTAAATTATTCTCTGTTTGTTGACTCACCTGCCTAAACACTGAACAGCGTTCCCAAAGCAGAACATTCTGTTTTGTACTTTGTTCATGTTATATGTTATTCATTTCATATAGCTTTTCAATTCAGTTCCCATGGCTTGTCTTATCTATAGATTAAAACGTTTTGTTCTTGTTGTTCATTTAATTGTGTGCTACGTGGGGACTTAACAGAATGTAGGGAAATGAAAAAAATAAATAAATGAGCTTTTTAATTAACTGGAGAGTTAAATGTGATCTTAATTATGCAGCTATATACTAGGTTGATACAAGATCAATTAAACATGAAATGGGTATGGGGTGTGCATCTCTCAAAAAAAGATGATTCAATACGGATAAGTGGGGTGCAAAACCATTCAAGGACGGTTCGATTTGAAAGTGAAACGATTTGATTCACTGGGATTGTGATTTGATTCAATATGGCTTAGGTTAAGATGGTATTATGCAATTACTTTTTTATTGTCATTTTACATATACAGTATGTATATGAACTGGATGAACTTGTCAGCTGTAAAATGTGTTGTTTCTTTATAAGGCGTATTTCTCCAATAAAAGAAGATTTGACATATAGCGCGATGTAAAGCATAGTGTACCAATTTGGTTCGGTTCAATGCACTCGCATCTTTTAAGTAAAAAAACAAACAATTTCTGGTTCAAAACATTTTTTCTTACACCCATACATATGAGGAAATCCTAACAGAACTGGGGTGTAGCTTGCCTAATTGTTGTCTATTGTCCTGTTTAGTGGAAACACGCATAGCAGCAATTACAGGTATCTACAGGTACTCCCTACTATTTTTGCTTCTGAGGTGCACAATGCAGACTTTAGTCAGGTCAAGGTTGGACTGATTTTTGTTCATAAACTGTTGATATGGCTGTCTGTCTCTATAAGCACCAGGGATTTACTGGTAACCAATCCAGGGTGCTGTCTGCCTTTAACCCACAGTGATTTAGGATAGCTTCCATCTTCCCCAGAATAGGATATTTGTTAGAAAATGGATGGATGGAGAAATAGATGGAAAACAGTGATGCATCTATTTGGTGAGGGCAGTTATTTGTTCAAGAGGCTGGCTCACCTCATAACTAATCATAAAATAACTGAGTCATAACATAAACTGTAGTCATAACGGCATTAAATGGAGGCCACTACGGTGTCCACACACATTTTCTTTTTTCTCCCAGTATTACTATGGTTAGCTAAAAAGTGTGCCTTGTGTGATAAAGTATCAACATTAAAGTAAAGTATAACATTTTGAAGTAGCTGACAAATTGTGTACTGTTAAATAACAGAGGGCCAGATCCACTAAGAATGCACTCCGTCCCGCTGATGGCGCCATAAATTGTTTCCTTCCAGTTTCCTTCCTCTTAACATCCATAGTACAGTCACAATGTTGTGAATGACTAGATTTTTTGCCAGCCAATTACAAGGCACATACTCAAGGGTGTCAAAGTGTACACTTGACTTGAAAGCAGTGGCATCGTGGCCCTTGCTTCACTGTTTTGAACAACAATAATTGCATGACCGAGAATCGGCTTCAGACTAATCTGCCTTAGATAAAATAAGACAGGGAATAACAATGACTTCCAAGGGGATCCCGACAAGATGTAGAAAATATGAAATAATTTTGAGACTTTTCAAAAATCTGTGGTTTAGAGCAGTTCTGCAACATATAACCTACATGTCATCAGTTCATTCCGTTAAAGCAACATCTCTCTCTCTCTCTCTCTCTCTCTCTCTCTCTCTCTCTCTCTCTCTCTCTATATATATATATATATATATATATATATATATATATATATACATACATATATATTTTTCCATCTGAATGCTGAATGCATCTCAAGCCACAGGCAGCCAAGAGGCAGACAGTAAATGCAAACATATTTTATTTATGAAAACCTCCTGAAGCAAACACAAGGTTTACATTACATATTTTATGACAGCATTTGATTTTGGATCCGATACTCAACCCTTCCCCGGGATACTCTTCAGAGTGTTAAAGGAGGTTCCCCCAGTGGAGGGATAAGGATGACTTTTTATGCTATTTTTCTTTTGTATTATATTTTTGGGATGTGAGATTGTTAACAGTTTCCAGTTGGGATTTATTTTGTTTCTTCCCTTGGGGTGCTTTTAAAAGTGGAACAACTTTTTACTGAACACTGAACACAGATATAGTATCTAGGTCTTCTCGATTGTCATTTAAGTTGGTTCAGTTGGACTACCAGAGGTCGACATTAACGGTGACCCAATGGCCCGTGGCTACCACGTGACTATGTTGGACCCACTTGAAGTTTACGAATAGTGGGCCAGATCAGCCACCACTGAAAACCTCTAAGGCCAATTTAATAATAAGCCTGGATGCATTCTGGGAACCACATATATGCAAGATGAGTTAACATGGCACGTCCATAACCGTATCATATTGTTGATATCAAAATAAATGTCCAAATGCACTAAAATATATAAATATAAGTCTCTCACCCAGCACACTCAGTTCGGCACTTGCAGTGATGTTGTGGTTCTTGTTGGCAGCAGTACATGTAAAACTGCCAGAGTCGTCATCAGTGACACTCCTGATGATCAGATTGCTGCCAGCCAACAGAGAATACTTCTTATTCCTACAGGGGACAAGAGGATTTGCATTATTTGATGGTCTTGTGCTGTGTTCCATGGAATACAGATATACCTGAATAGTACAAGAGGAAAATAAGATATCTTTCTTTTATAGGTGGGATTCAAATCTTCAAAGAAGACTTTGCTTATCTTGCATGAGGACTACTGGTTGAATTGGGACACCATGTATAGAACTTTTGGCGCAATGATGTTAGAGCTTGACAGCTTTCAAATCATGAACTTTGCTCCATCCACAGTGCACTGGTGCTCAGACTCTCTTGGAGGTACTGTACTTCATTTTCAGCATAATTTGTCAAAACTTCTCACATTTGTGTGTTGATCAAAGCCCTGCTTCTGCCATGCAGTACGACAGTGTCGGTACTTATTTTCAGATTAGAATAACTAACCTTTATTAGTTATTAGTCCCACTTTTTTTTCTTTTTTTTTCTATCAAACTAAATATGTCTTCTTGTAATGAACAGTGTAATGAACAGATTAACGCGGAGGAGATGGAACTTGTTGCTTTTTTTTTTATTGTTTCATATCTGCCTTCTTTGTTCAGTTTATTGGCTCATTACACTGTGACAGAAACACAATCCAGATGAGGGTTCCGTTGAACTTGACTGCCCTGCTTGGTGGGTGTATTTGTGTTTGTACTCTGACCTGAATGTTATTGCCAGTTGTAACGATATAAGGAACACATTTGTTTGTTCGGATATAATAATGCTATTACCAGTGACGTGCAGTGAGCTCTAGATTTGGGTAGGCAGGCAGTCGCAAATTGAGACGCACACACCAATTAGAAAATGTGTGTGTCAGCAGGCAAGTGTACAACATATCCTAGGGTGACCATATTTTCATTTAAAAAAAAGAGGGCACTCGGCCCGACCTCGAGATACTTAAATGATACTCAGTTTACTCCAAGATGCCATACTATACTATTTAACATATGCCTCTGTATGGGTAGAAAAACAAACAAAAACATTACTCTCTTTTGAAGTCTTTTTTTTTTGCTCCACTATCTTTAAAAAAATTATTTTTTTACTTTGAGCGGGATTCGTACCCATAGCCTCCGGTGCAGCAGCTCAACACTTGCCACTCAGCTAAAGTGGGCCACCGTCACAGCCAGTGCGCAGTCTGCTGTCATGGTAAACACGGTGCAGTACACTCCGCCTTCCATTTGTCGCAAATTCCAAAACTATGATAACCCTGATCAATACTATACAAAAACATAAGACAAACACAAAATACATGCATACATACTGTACGCACATGCATACACACATACGCAGCAGCAGGTCACAATCAATGTGTTTTTAATATCATGAAAAAATCATCACAAGCAGGGTATTGGCTACTGCTAGATGACGTCACTTTTGTGTGACACACTTTCAAACGTCTTTATTCCGGTTAATATCTAAATTAATCTACTTAAAATCAAAACCCCAAAGGCTCATGCATTAAATTAATTACCAAAGACTAAAACGAAGGACATTTTTGTTATAATTATAGTTTTAGTTAGTTTTGTAAACATAAAATGTAGTTTCCGATAGTTTTCGTTTAAAAAAAAAAGCATTTTCATTTTTATTTTATTTAATCAACGAAATTGTTTTTTTAATTTCAGTTTTTATTTTTTGTTTGTTTTAGTTAACTAAAATAACCTTGATCACAAGGCAGATGACCTCACCCTTAGCATAACATCAGTCATTATCTGTCCTCTGATTAGTTGGTCAGAGCGAAACTTATCACAGACAAGCAAAACACATCTGCAATTTAAAAATCAGCTTTTCTGGTGAGCATGATGTATTTTATTATCATGTTGTTGTTGTTTTTTGTGGTGGTGGGGGATGGGGGCTGGGGTTGGGTGAAGGACATCATTATATACATACTGATTCTGAACTACTCCAGATGATGTACGTGGCAGAGTTGCAGGCTGTTGTATTGCAGTTGTGTTTAGTATTGACAGTGGTAATATTAATAGGTGGTTTATGTCAGGTACAATAAATCCCTACTGAAGGCCCAGGTACCAAATGCACGCCCGCCAAGAGGATTAGCATATCAAAAGAACTCTCTTCCTTTTATAGAGGGCACAAGATCAAGTAATTCTGCTTCGCTGGAAATGAGGACTGCATGTTAACATTCATGTAATTCTTAAACAATCAATGCAATCAATTACAAACGTGATCAGTGTATGACAAAAATATCTGTAGGGTTCAAGTGGAATAACAACACAGACATACCAGGTCTGGATTACTTCATCGCCTCTACGCCACTGAATGCTCGGAGTGGGGTATCCAGAAGCAGAACATTCCAGCACGGCATCAGTTCCTAGCAGAGCGGTTACTCTCAAGGGACGCTGGAGAAACTGCAGGTTTCGGTTTATACCAGGCTCTGAGTGAAAGAGAGGAGGAATGATGTGAAAACTGAAGTGTACACCATAGAGACTATTTTGATAGTGTATATTCTTAATGTAACTGACAAAAGAATAGTTTCCCCAATTTGAAAAGTTCTTCCATATACACCTTTTCTCATCAGAAATTGCTTCTTTTTTAGACCCCTCTATCCCTGGGGGACCCATACTTGGGTCAAAAGTCAGTATGCAAGGAATGTAGGCATGATACTTTGATCTATCCATCCATCCATCCATCCAGCCATCCATCCAGCCATCCATCCAGCCATCCATCCATCTATCTATCTAAGCCCGTATCCCACTGATGGCCGAACATTTGCAAGTGTTGGCGCAAGTAGTGAATATGCGCTCCCGTCAGGGTACGTTCAAGGCTGACATGAGATCAACATTCAAATGTCCGCCCCTCAGTGGTATATGGGCTTTAGTGTAGTCAAAAATATGTCACACAGTTTAATTTTCTAACACAGCCTACACATATAAAATTGCTCCAAAAATAAAGGTATTTAATGCCAACATATTTGACTTACAACAAAATAAATAACTGCAGTTGGGGAAGAAAAAAAAAAGTCAAACATAAAACTACACCTAAGCACCAAGACTTGTCTAGTCAGTGAAAACAAATGTGTCAGCACTGTGTTTAATGACAATTTAACAACTTTGAACCGATGTCCATAAAGTCAATCAAGCTTGGCCAAGGACAAAATGTAATCATTAGATTTGACTTTAGTAATTACAGTGGCATTTCTTTAAAAGAAAGAGAAAAAAAAAGAAAGTCATGCTATGTCATTGTGTGAAAGGCATGAGACAATGTATGAAATGCACATTAACACAGTTCTACGAAGAAATACAGCACCATTGACTCCAAAACTGAAAATATATTGGGGGAAAAAGTGCAATGCTTCAATACCAAATACCATCATTGGTTGCATTGTATTATTGAATAAAGGCAGTGAATACTGGGTGTAAGACCGAAAAAAAAAAAATACAGAAAGAACATCATATAAACAAATTATTCCTGTATTAGAGTTTTCATCTTGCAACTATTTTCATTATTTTGTGAAAGTTCTCATATCAGGGACCTCCGAAGTCTCCTGTGTTTTTCAAGTAAACTTTTGACAGCTTCTCAGCCCTCCTACTTTTTACACTTTGTGTTATCCACAGTTGGGAGATGCACACTGGAATATTCACTGACACCCTCCTTACTCAGCTTTCTATCTGTCTGCTTTCTAGGTTTCTGCATTGTTTTGGTTCCACAACATCCTCACCCATGCACTCCTCTTTCTCCACAAGCACATATTCTACCAACCTGGCAGCCATATCTCCCACGCGGCTCACTTGTCTGTTTCAATTTATTATCTTGCTGAATTATGTTACCGTGTTGAGTTTTGTGTCCACTGACTTATTACATCGAATAAGGTGAATACCAAGCGGTAACCCAGCACTACAGTATATCTACAAAAACATTTCTGCCATTAATTGTAAAGCAAGGTTTGATTTTTCCTATTGATTCATTATACCTTGCACATGAATTTGTGATTGTTCACCCCTTTGCTTACCCGCTACACAAACAACGAGCATAATAGAAAATGCATACTATATAATGTTTACATTGTCTAAAGATATGTCCTTAACCTTTACAATAAAGAAGAATATGAAACATAGGAAATCATGCAAAACTGCTCGTAATGAAAATGCAAAGCTCACGAGGACCCTTAAGACTTCTTTAAAAATGCATTAAGTATGTCAGATTTATTTTAGAAGGTAAAAAGTCTATTGATATATATTTTAAAAGTCCATTAAAATGCTGATACACAAAACTAGATGTAAGAGCCCCTCTTTAGTCCAGTTTCGTAACAAGCGAAGAGGTTTCATAACTATGGGGGTAGGATATAAGGGCAAGACAATTTAGCGCCAGTGGAGGAATATGAGAGCAAAGCTGTGGCCGGAAAAGAGGATTTCTGCGGGGCATCAAAGAGATAGGATGTACTTCATGTGTTGTGCTGGCTCACAAAGTGACTAGCAGATCCAAGTTAAGAGTTTTGGTTGTATAGTTAAGGATGTTTCCATTTTAAGTTCAGTTTGCAAATGTGCGATTTGGAAACCTCTGGTGACTTGCTATGACTCTGACTTGCTAATGCAGGATGTGTCTGCCCTATCTCCAATCTACCCTTCATTTCGAAAGTCCTAAAAAAGTATGCTCCACTCAACTCCATTATTCATTTGACACACAAAAAGCCTTTACAAGCCTTTTCAATCCAGTTTTCATCTCTCCACAGCACTGAAACAGCGCTATTAAAAATTACTTCCGATCTTTTTGTTGCAGTTGACCCCAGTTCGCCTTCCAACCTTGTCCACCTTGACCAGAGTGCAGCTTTGGACACCATCTCACACACCATTCTCATCAAAAGACTCTCTACCGTCGGCATCACCCACACCTCCCTAGAGTGGTTCCATCAATACCTCAAAGACCGCACTCATCCAGCTAAAGTCTTTTTCATCCGACTTCCACCCAGTTACTTCAGGTGTGCATCAAGGCTCTGTCCTGGACACCCTGCTTTTAATTACTGACCTCCTTTTATCTATTTTATTTTTATTTCTCATGTATAATTCTGTTTTTAACTGCTGTTTAAAGAGGGTCTCGAATGACATTTTCAAATAGCATGTGTTTATTATTATTATTATTATTATTATTATGGCAATTTGGCTGGTAATTATAATTATGAATAGGGATTTACCAATGCAATATTTCAATTTTAAGAGCAGTGGAAGGGTGTAGCACATCTGCAACACACTCGAGAGGGCCAGAATCTACTTTCAGGGCCCAATATGGAGTTTGCATGTTGTCCCATGTCTCTTGTCACTCCCACATCCCCAAAACATGCATGGTTGTGTTAAAGATTAAATTATTTATTGATGTGCATGTAAGTGTGAATCAGCATTTGTGTGTCTGTGCTCTGTAATTGACTGTCAACCAATCCAGTGGCAAGCAATACAGAAAATGAATGTATGGCTAGGAACAAAAAATGTACATTTATTCTACATTCTCGAATGGATCTCAGAATAGAATGCAGGCAGCGATGAATAAATGGAGTCACACATCTGTGTAAGTTTCAGTTTTTGGCGCTTTGTTCAAATAGTCAAAAATAAGTCAAGTTTATTTTGTTTTTTAATAATCAAGTATACTGCTATCTCGTAGTAATTATTCTTAATCAGACCCGTCGCCAGAGCCCAGGCACATGAAAGGCATGGGGAGTTATTATGAATACCCTACAGACAGCATTACTTGCCCTATACATTTGGATAAATTCACGGAGCACTGCCGTGCATCTATCCATTGAATGGCGCCCGCTGAGTATTATCACAGACAGCATTTACGCCATGAACGCCGTCGTGTGTACGTTGACGCCGCAGCCATATTGGATGAGGCAAAATGAAACTATTTGTAAAGATGCCTCGTTCAGGAGCTGTATCATCAAGCCACAACTCATTAAATTAATAAGGCCTATGGCCTGTCAATGGTGACGAGTGTCTTCAGCCGTAAAAAGTTAAGATTTTGTCCAGAATGAATTTGATAACTTGATAACAGGTGATGTCATCTTCAGTCGATATTAACTTTTTACTGCTGAAAATGGCTCAATAAGTCAAGTATCCTTTTAATATCCACTTTTTCTTGAAACTCATGCCGTAATGATAATTTTCTATCATTTTATCACAAATTTGACAATTAAATTATTGTAGGGCCATGCCATGATATTTGGCAGAATAAATATAAATAAATATTTGGTGAGTCAAATAACTTCTGTGTTTCTCCCTTAACAGTTTCAACAAAAATATATGAATTACAGGACGAACATTTGACTGTTTGTATTTAACTTTACAACGCAGAGAAAAATCTGCAAAAATGGGGTGATTTTTTATTATTCCTTTTTTTGGGGGGGGGGGGGGGTTTAGTATATATTATTATGTTATTATATTTGTCTTATGTTGTTAAATGAAAATGTGCTTTTAAAAATCTGCAGATTGTCGATCAACAGCATCGTTCAATGGAGCATTTCCTAACCCTGCAAAACCAAACAACTACAATGGAAAGATTTAGTTGCAACAACCATGGGCAATATGCATTTTGATGCAGCTACCGTCATCTCCATTTAAGAGGAGGACAACCTCTTTGAAGGATATTTTCAATATTATTTTTTTTCTAAATTGTTTTTTTCACTGTAAAATACAAGATATGAACTTAGACTACCATAAATAAAATAGATAGTTTTAAACTGGAACCATAAAAAAAAAACTAATTTAGCTCAATTCACAAAAAATGGTGCTATCTGCTTTTACATTTGAACTCAAGAATTTGCCGCAGTGTGCCCAGTTCTACAGCATTTGTTGGAACTTTAATCAGCAACATGTAACAAGTTCAGATGACCAAAACCATTGTTCGAACAATAAAAACATTTACCTAACATAACAAAAGACAAGATAGCGTTATGACCGAATCCTGACCCCAAAAAATTGCACTTCTTGCTTTGATTGCAGGTCATGATGTCACATTCATTATGTGTCATATATTCACATAGGTTTGGTTTACAGACCTACTTAATTGAAGTCTAGCCCAAGGACATAAGACAACACACGCACACACACACTTCAGTCTCAAAAGATATGTGTCTGCCTTCAGGTGGGCCCGCAGGCTGTACAGTACTATAAAGAAGAAGCTTTAAGAGAAAGGAAGTTTCATCAGCAACACTGAGACAAACGAACACCATCCCACCAACTATCATCCTAAAAAAGTTAGCACAAGACATGCACAATATGACTATTGACTACAAATGTAGGATTTTTTTTTTTTAAGCAAGCTGAGCACAAGTAGACAAAAGGGGGGGGGGGGAAAAGGCCACACAGCAGATTTCCTTGTTGGTCTCACAGAATAATACAGTTTTTCTCGATTGTTAACACACAATTTCTGGTACCTGAGACAAAGTTACTACAACATGTAACTCATGTACCAAATCCCTCAACCAGTTCCACTAAACCATAAACGCAATTCCTGCTTTAGACTCAGTTCGACATTCTAAATCACACCTTTTTCAAAACACTACACACAATTCTCTGCATTAAGCATAACTTTTCATGAAGAACACACTGCCAGTCTAAATTATTTGCCTTGCTATACTCACTGAGTCATCACATGCTTTAACACCTATACCACAGTTTTACAATTAGCAATCAGAGCTTCAGCATAAAAGGTTGCAACAGGTGAGTGATCTGGGTTAGAAAAATGGAGGACTACATTGGAAACAGAGGCAGAGCCAGAGGCATGAGAGTGTGAGTAAGAGGAGGATGAGGAGGAGAAGGACGAGGACGAGGATGGCCACGAACTAGGACTATAATCTCCAATGAGATCCGAGCCACTTTGGTTGACCATGTGGTCAACCATGGTCTAACAATGAGGGAGGCTGGCCAAAGGGTACAGCCAATTTTGAGCAGGCACACTGTAGCTGCCATCATCCGGAATTCTACTCTCTCTCGGAAACTGCAGTACTGCATACCAATGCATACAGTAATATTCAAGTACAGTATTGCTAGGAAATTCATTACTACTTGTATTCCTACATAGTCTTTGCAATAGTTTTATATTTGTATTGCAGAACTGAAAGATTACCAGCACATGGTGGCCGGGAAATGTACTGTCTACTGTCTCCTGAACAGGAAAGTGAAATTATAAACATGGTCCTAGAAAATAATGCCATAACATTGAGGCAAATGCAAAGTAGAATAATAGAAAACAATGGAAGATTTCAAAACATTGACAGGGTAAGCTTGTCAACACTGGATCGAGTGTTGCGCAGAAATAATGTGAGGATGAAGCAGCTCTACCGGCTGTCTTTTGAACGCAATTCGGAAAGAATCAAAGAACTGCAGTACAACTATGTATGATCAAATCCCATCCAGGCCCTTTGTGGTGTATCTTGTTACACAGCCTACTACACAATTCTGTATGAATTATACAAATTTCAGCATTGTAATCATAATTGTACTTCATTAGCCACCACGCCATCTCTGTCTGAATTTGTTTGTGTTCCAGAGAATTCTTGAGCTAGAGGTGGCTGTGGTGGAGCACCAGTTCATCTTCATCGATGAGGTTGGATTCAACCTTGCAAAAAGACGAAGGAGGGGAAGAAACATCATCGGCCAGCGTGCCATTGTTGACGTCCCTGGCCAGCGCGGAGGGAACATCACGATGTGTGCAGCTATTACCCCCGACGGTGTCCTCCATCACCATGCCATCCTTGGCCCCTACAACACTGTCCAACTGATAACATTCTTGGACAAACTACACAACATACTCACTCCACCAGATCAGGTCGATGAGCCAGAGCAGCTCAGGTATGTTGTCATTTGGGACAACGTAAGTTTCCACCGGGCTGCTCTGGTGCATAACTGGTTCACTACGCACCCACGCTTTTCAGTAGTTTATCTCCCTCCATATTCTCCATTCCTCAATCCTAACGAATGATTTTTTTTTCTGCCTGGAGATGGAAGGTATATAACCGAAATCTACAAACGCATGTGCCCCTCCTCCAAGCCATGGCAGATGCATGTGGAGATATTGCAGGTGATGCTTTTCATGGCTGGACTCGCCACGCAAGGCAATATTTTCCCCGCTGCTTGGCCAGGGAAAACATTGCCTTTGTTGTGGATGAGGCGCTGTGGCCAGACTGAAACAGAAGACAGGATGCAGCATAGTTTTATTTTGGGGGGTGTTGTGTGTGTTTGTGTGTTTGTGTGTGTGTGTGTGTTGTTGTTTTTTTTGTAACTATACAGTAACATTTTTGCATGTGCAACTTTGTGTTTGTTGGGATGTAGTGTATATGTTGCTGTGGGGGAAAAAAATAATATTTTTGTTGCCATGTATTTGTGTTCTGCGTATGAAAACAAATATTCAACACTAAGAGTGACACCGAACAAAAAAGGCCTAAGTCTATTATGAATGAAGAAATGGGTTTTCCATTCATCATAGAGTTTGGGGCCAAGTGTGTTACACTGTGCACATCAGTGTTCAGCTGGTTCATATAAGTGTCCATCCTTATGCTGGTTTGTGTGTGTCATTTGACAACAAAATAGCATTTTGAGAAGAAATTACATTATTTTGAATTTAAAGTGTCCTTTTGCAGGATAAATGAAGCGTTTTGCTCATCGTGTGTGTGTTTTCTGGATTTGTGTGTAGAGTTTTGAGAATATGGACCATGCTTTCAGAAAAAGTGTGTAAACAATCAAGAAAAACTGTAAATGATGGATCACAGAGATAATCACTGAACAGTGTACCGCTGATCCCTTAACCGACGCACATTGGGTGACACATGACGGAATGCTAAAATGTGTTTATAAGAGTAAAAGTACAGTATGTTTCATCTAAAATAAACTGCCTTTCCCAGTAGTTAAATATCATTGAATATCCACAATTCACTTACAGTGAATGATTACAATATGGACTGTGGACTGTTTACCAGAAATAGAGTTAGCATTACCCAGAACCTGAACAATTACTTGTAATGCAATGGAATGTGTCAGGAGAGTATATAATTTCAGAGAGTGACAGATTCCCTGCTTCTCTCCGTTTGCATAAATATTATATTCACTGTATGTATTTTTTAATGTACATCACATTTGTTGAGTACTGTAATTTTTGTAACTCGCAGTTCAACAAGTTGAGTGATACTTTACTTAAAATATCAAATGTTTGGTACAAAAAATGGTAGGTATGTTTTGTCTATTCATCTTGATTTTTGATTGATTTTTGAAATCCCACCAAAAAAAATCCACTTTTGATGAATATTATGACCATAGAAATGAGCGCATAGTTAAACAAACAATAACTAGCTACCTATGCTAAAGGCTAACAAAATATCTTTTTTTATCTCTTTATCTTGTACATGTATTTAATCAATGGTAGGGAAGTCACCTGGGAGCACCCGCAGCTCAGCATCTGTCCCCGTCCTTGTGCTGCCAGGGTTGTCGGCCAGACAGCGATACGTTGCTGAGTCTGGAGGCTGGACACGGCTGACCTGCAGCGAACCGGATGGCAGCACCGCCAGGCGAGAGGAGGGGTCAAATGTCATCGGCAGATCGTCTCGGTTTTTCTGCCAGCGAATGACGGGCGTTGGTTCCCCCGAAACCTCGCAGCGCAACAACGCAGTGTCGCCGAGGTACGATGAGACTGACTCTGTGGGGACAACTACTCTTAGCGGACCTGAAGAGAAAATCAGATAGAACAGTTTAGAATTGACGGCGTCGGCATAGACTCCTCATCATTAAATTATTTTCAACTGTGATCTTGTCTGTTATATTAGATAAGTCATATAGAAATCAATGTGGTTAGTGGATGGAAACCTCAATACACTGTATTTATAAATATATCGACCTGGATAAACCTCAGACACCCCAGTGCTGCTGGTGTATATACTGACATGCTTCATAGAGTTACGATCATCATCCTCCCCATGTTGGCTAAGATGCACTGAGGATGCGATCGACTTATAATGGCTGAGCTGCTCGATAGGTTGTCTGGGTGTTACCTCCCCCCACCACCAACCGACCCACCCACCCTCCTTTCCACATGTGCAAGTCTTACAGTTCTGTTTTAATGTCTTACATTATGTGACGAGTTTTGTTGTTGTTTTCCCCCAGTTACAGACTGTGCGCTCCTCTACAGGAGCACAGATTGGGCCTTGTTTTTTTTCTCCTTTTCCTTCCATCCTTCATCATGTTTTTTTGGTTTGTTTTTCATCTAAGAAACACGGGGCACTAATTAACAACCACCCCCACGCACAGAGCAAAATGGCTGAAAAGACACATACAGAGAGCTGACAATGAAGAGTTTTAGGTCAACAAGACTGAAAAGAAGGCAGAAAGAAAAGTGTTACCCCACAGGTAATGCAAGAACGTCTTTGTTTCTAAACAGCAGGAGGACAAACAAATACCAGACAAAAAGGAAAGGACAATTCAAACATCATGGATGAAGAGTGTCTAGCCTGGTGTATCTAGCACACCTGCCGCTTCCTGTCTGGTCAAATCCACTTCAAGAGCAAAGAGCCTGTGGCCAGAAACACAGAAGCCTCCCACCACCTGTCTCACTCTCAAAAGACTTACGCATCTAAGTGTTTTTTTTTTAAGTGTTTGTTTTAATTTCACTGGGGCTGCAGGATCCACACGTCCCTTTAAGTCATTTTCTAAAATGGGTGATAAACTGTGAACCTTTTGCCAGTTTGCCGGGTTACACATCAACCTCCTTCTGAGAACTACTCCATGAATTTGCTGCCCTTGGCCCCAGACAGTTACGAGCATGTATTAAGAACTTCCACCCAACCATTCAGCCATTCCTCCATTTTCACAGGTCACGGGTGAAATAAAGCCTATCCCAGCTGGCTTTTGGTGAAAGGCAGACAACACACTGGACTGGCTGCTAATCAAAGGCAGACTAATAAAAACTTGATCATTTTTAAAAGAAAGAAGTGTGAAAATGTCAGAGTTACTGAGTATACAATGGATAAAACCAAATACAATTTTGACAAAAATCTCGTCTGGCACAAATTGGACAGTTAAAAAAAATGGCTGTATGTGTACAACTGTAAAGACTTGGACATTCAATTTTACGGCTCCTCACTGTGTCAATCTGTCAATGAGGAAGGTTTCTCAAGAATAAAAGACACATTTTGTTATGAATGTTGTTTACTTTCATGTAGCCTCGACTCAGAGGTAATTTTCTCACTGACACAAACGTTGTTATTTTGTTGTTTTACTAGATAAAGTTTTGTATTTCTTTACAACTGCAAGGTCATAGCCTTGCTATGACATCACCAGGAAAAGAGGTGACAGGGAACAATGTGAATCAGGATTGTGTGTGTTATGTAAGCTCTGCTGCTGTCTGTTCACATGTGAATCATATAGTGTTGCCATCATCTGCATTCATAAGCAAATAAAGTACACATCCGCTGTGGTCACAGATGACGCTGGGTAACACAGTTTGTTCTGGCAAATGTTTTTAACTAATTGTTGAGAACAGAATCCAAAATTGATCTCAATTTTTTGTCTATCACATCAGTGACAAAATTCCGTGTACAGCGTACGCTCCGGACCGTCCTGATTTCAATGCAAATGAGGGACGCAACTACGATTGGCCGAGTCTTGGCTATATTCTGTCCCATAATCGCACACACAATGAGACAGATGTCCCTTTGAGCTGTGCCCATCTACAAAAATACCACAAAAAAAAGAAAAGAAAAGAAAACTCACACAGTTAGACTGCACTTTGCGGTAGACTTGCAGCAAGAACGAAATTAGGGCCCAATGGGTTCATCTCATTCATCTAATTGCACGTTCCTATGTCCTCGCTCCTTTTTTTACATGCTGGCACCTGCCACCAGAAATTCCATCGAGGAGGGAGGAAATTGACCAAGTCAGTTATTTGTGATAAGTAGCTGATTCTGAACAAAAGATGAAGGTATTTTAGCGCATATATTTTACACACACCAGTTCATATTTCCAAAAAGTATTTTTATTTTACAAAATGACACATGAATAATTAATTACTGTCTCATATATAAATGAATACATTAATTATCAGTGAATTTTTCAATGTTTACATTTTTTAAATCATGAATAAATCAGGTTAGTTCCTTCCTGATCTGGTATGATCATAGGCCATGTTGCCAGATTTGCATGACCCAAAGTGTGCAGCAGTACATTTACAGCAATCTTCAGTAAAAGAGGAACATGTGATCACACAGAATAAAAAGTTAGCAGAAAAGAGAAGTGGGAGAGAGCAGAAGAAGAAGGTCAAACCACCATTAGGAAAATGAGGAGGAGACATGAAAGAAGGGACTGAAGAGGACTAAGGTGGAAAAGCATCAAGCACAAAGATGGAGAAGTTGAACCTGAACATGGCTTAATTTAACTTATGGCTTAACAGCCCCTATATTTAAATATCCATCAGTCCCTGATGGGGGTTGCGGTTTTCCTACAGCTTTCATCCTTATTTGACAAACACACAAAATAAATTAGATGGATAATAACATGCAAATCACAGTAAACAGACGCGAGCAGCAGAGGGACGCTGGGGCCAAAGTTGCTCTGAATATCTGCCTTGGGAATAATTATTATCTAGTCAGTCAAACTTTAGCTCCTCTCCCCCAACTGCTTTTAATTGGGATTAGTCCAGATCTACAGAGAATTGACCACTAATTGGGAATGGACAAAATGAGGGATGCTCAGATCTCAACTGAATACTACTACAGGCTCTAGATCTTATTTATCCTGAGTGATAAGCGAGTAAGAGATCCAAGATGGGTGATATGAAATGTGAAAATTGGAACTGTTTTGCCTTTTGTAGTTTCTGAGTAATTTGGATATTTTATATTGTTCATGTCACCTGACGATGACAACTTCGGTACATTTGCACAGGTAAAATGTAATGCTTAATACTTAAACAGCAGGCTCCTTTAATCTCCAGCATACACACCACCCACCTGGTGAATGATTCAGTGTCGCTTATTAATTCCCACTTTACAGTCATCTCTGTTTGCATACACATACGCAGTAGTTGCTAATTGAATTTTTAAGCCTCTCCTGCTTATTAGCATTTTGCCTTGTAATGTATTATTAGTCCCCACGGTTGCTTCTGTCAGCTTTTTTTTGTCTTTGCCAATTGTAATAAAATATTTTTACTGCCGGTCTCATCATTTTTTTTTCATGGCTCATATTTCAATGCATGTCAAGGGAAAAACATTGGAAAACAAATTGCCCAGTCAAGCTCCCGTATATCACTATACATGCAATCAACCTAGAAATGAAGCAGTGTTCACATGGTTACAATTGCTGATATGCAAGGTTACATTACCTGGCAGAATTTACAAGGTGTGTCCATTCTAAACAAACTAACAAACAACAAACTAACTAACAAAACATAAGTGATCATGCAAAATACATTAAGTCTCTTAAACTATGAGATTTCAGTATAGCACTGTAATTTAACAAAGTATGTCAGTAAAGAAAATAAGAAGGAGATTTGTGTTCATTTCCCCCAAATTCTCCATATTTTACAAATTCTGCCAGGTGTGTAAACTTACAACTATAAATGTTATCTCTGTTGTTCTTAGTTGCATGTATAATGTAAGACCTATGCCTATCTTGATTAATATTTTACAGTAAGAAATGCAGGCAGTGCATATCATGCTATCTGTCTGGTATCTTCTTTCATAAATTGTATTGATTTTTAGACACTTTCTGAATGTCATTAAATTGATTTACTCTAGTACTTTTGAACAGTCAAGTAAATTAGAAGAGGTAGGAAATATTACATAATGTGCATATGTCACCATAATAACTATGAAGGACAGGCCAAGGTGTCTTGGGGAAAAAAATCTAAAAGGAAAAAAAAACCTTCTTTCTATTCAGTCCAATCCATTTTAGCAGACACACCAAGGACAAAGGAAAGATGTGGCCCTTTTAAGTACGATTTTTTTTGTCAACAAGCGGCTACACATTGTTCGACTGGCAAAAGGAGGGTTTCTACAGCTGAGCCCTGAGAAATGCCACATTAGTCTATAGACTTTTTATTTATGGAAATTAATTGTTTTGTTGGAGATTACTCATCCTTCCCTAAAATTGTATCCACCTCTTGCCTCCCAAAACACTGAGCAATGTAATATTTGTATCTAATGTAATCGCTTGTTTCAAAAATACAAACAAATCTAATCGATTAGAATAGACAAAAAATATATCCATCCATTCATTTTCTTAACCACTTATCCCTCACAAGGGTCGGAGGATGCTGGAGCTTATCCCAGCTGGCTTTGGGCAGTAGGCGGGGTACACCCTGAACTGGTTACTAGCCAATCCAGGGCACACACAGAGACAAACAATCACTCACACTCACAATCACACCTAGGGACAATTTAGAGTGTTCACTTAACCTGCTGTGCACGTCTTTGAAATGTGGAAGGAAACCGGAGTACCCGGAGAAAACCCACGTAAGCACGGGGAGAACATGCAAACTCCACCCAGGAAGGCCAAAGCCCGGACTCGATCTCACGTCCTCTGCACTGGGACTCGGACGTGCTAACCAGTCATCCACCAGACTAAAATATAATAAAATAAATTTGAATAGAGACAGCAGTGGTCTACTTTGAGTACTCCAGCTTCCTTCCACATTCCAAAATAATGCATGTTTTCAGTTTTATAATATAATGGAGTACAGATACTTTTTTGCGTAATAAGGATTATTTTTTTGTATGATGCTGTGCTATATTTTGTGATTCATACTTCTAGAAACTTTGTTGATGTATTTCAAAAGCATAGTTAGAAACAAAGCAAGAATCAGCTGCAAAAAAAAAACTAATTTGTATTTCTATACATATTTTGGATTTTCACTTTTTCTCTCCCATAATATTATGTCTCTCGCATTACAATTGTTTGCTGATTGCTAATTGTGTATATTATGTGATGATAGACAGCCAATAGCTACTTTCTTTACTGGGGAGTTGGAAACATTGCTGTATGAATGTGATATTTTACAACTGTCTACCAGGTGTCGCTATGAGAAGATGTTTCGAACGTTTCAAAAGAACGATTATTTTCCGGAATCAAGTGTTTCAAATGATTCGATCATTTTAATGTTCCATTTCTGCCATCCCTAGTGAATTGTCAAAAAGATAGTGGTATGAATTGTTTACCTTTTTATATCCCGCCCTCATGAAGATCTTTCCGGTTGCCTTTTTCTAAGAATGAGGAATAGTAACTACCGCCGCCAATGGTATGGAGGGGGATTACTTTGTGCATGTGCGTTGTTTGTTTGTCTGTTTGTTGCTGTGAGTATTTTTGTCATTTATCCGGTGTGACGGTCAGGCCAACCCCACAAGTGGTAGGCATCGGTCACATCTGGCTGACGTCGAACTGGTGTATAGTAGCCTCCAGACAAACGGAGTAGTCCAGTTGCAATTGCATCTAAGACCTAAGACTGTAATTTGTCCATAGGTGTTAATGTGAGCGTTGACGGTTGTTTGTCTATATGTCCTGTGGTTGGCTGGCGACCAGACCAGGGTGCACAAAGTTAGCTGGGATTAGCTTCATCAGACCTGACCATTATTCGGGCAAGCTTTCAATATACAGTAGAAAATTTAATCGAATAGATGGCATACAAATTCCATATGAACACCAATTATTTTCTCTGACGGCTTTCTAAGACATCAATTCCTCACTCCACTACTCTAGTCTCAGCTTTGGCACGCACTTGTATTTCAATAATCTTTTTAGACAATATCTGCTTTTGCACATAGGACTGGGAGTTTGGCATGGACTAGGGATCGGGGGTCAGATGGGTTGGATGGAGAATTCTGTGAAGCACTTTGATGCTTTTTCAAGTATGCTTTTTTCATCGCAGGAACCAAAATCAATAAATGTTGCCTGTAGTTAGGGTTAGCTTATCCTCATTTTATTTCAACATGCTGCAACTCCCCTATGGTGCCCTACAAATGTTTTACTTTACCTGCCACAGTGATTCTTGCAGTCCGGCTTACGATGCTTCCTAGTCCTTCAAGTGTGGAGAGGCACTGGTATTCCCCCTCATCAGGGCGGTGGTGCCGCGAGTGCACTATATTGTGAACGAGCAAAGATCCATTGGCCAGCTCCTGCCGCCGTTCATCCACCAGTGCACTGAGTAACACTCCATCCTTCCGCCATGTGATGGTAGGGGTTCCGGACGCCAAGTCTGATTGTGCCTGGCAGTCAAGCTGTAGCACACCTCCTCGCACCGTCACTGTGTCTTGAGGTTCCTTAGTGAACGTGAAGTCTACGAAGCCACCAGTACTAATTGAGGAAGATGATGATGAAGAAGAGGCCTCTGATGCTGCAGCCAGGGAGAAGAACAGAGGAGAACACATAAACTATAATGAATTGGGGGAAAAAACGGTAAACAGCTCAAGACTCATACAAATCCAATGTGCATCACTAAAACAAACATTGTTTCTTGAAATGACAGATATATCGTGCTTTACTGCCTTCCTGCCAACATGTTTTATCAAAATACACTTGGTGCTCATTCCGTAGCACATTAATGTTTAGCTAAACTGCTTTGAACAAGGTGTTGTTTACAGCCAAGAGCCAATTTGTATCCCAGAGGCCGCCTTATATTCGATCAAGCCACGATTGTTACGGTAGCGGACCATAAAGAGATTGTTAGACAACAAAGGTAGTAAAAAAACAAAGGAAAAACTGTGGATGTGGTGATGGTTTATAGATTTTGCAATAAAAGCTGCAGGTGAATTGGAAGTGCAGTTTAATTGCTTCTAATAGGACTCTCCTCAAGTGTCTAAAAGGGTAAATCTGACCTAAAATCAGTGCAGTTATCTGTAAGTGTTTACATAAAGGCATGCATCTTTATTAATTTGTAAACTATTCCTGATGTAATGCAACTTAAATTATACGTTGCTGTGAACATAACCATTAAGCCAATTACATTATGTCTGCATATCCTAAAATTATCTTGAGTAGACTCACTCGTAACATTGCTACAGTATAATATTGTTAATCGTAATGTAATAAGCAAAATAATATATTCAAGTGAGAGTAGCACTCACTGCCATTCCCAAACTCACCTACTACTTGCAAAGGTTTCTGAAAAATTCACCCTTTTGCACTTGATCCTTGCATTGTTTCTGTAATGACCTAAAATGTCACCTTGCTCCTTTCAAGACTCCTGAATATGCTCAAAGGATTAAAAAAGAAGGTATAGTACCCACTATTATGCCAAAATATGCCATGTGGTAACGTAAAAAAGAGCAATAAGGAAGACTGAATAAGTGTTTTATTTTAAACTTCTCCTCATAAATAAAGTACAGTATCCGATACATACAGTATGAGTACATGCACTGTAGCATATAGGAGTATTGGGGATTGTGATAAGTTTGCAATGTTATAGATTTGTGCTGTATCATACAAAGTAATGTCAAGTCATCTAAGAAGTGTTAAGAATGTTGTTTAAAAAACCATAAATACATATACAATACACAATGCATATATAGATAAATTATATAGATAAATGATATAGGCCCATAATTTTGTAGACAGGTGCTCGTGCACTTGGCGTAAAAACTGGCACAGACTGCATTGCGCCTCGCTGGGCGTTCCAGCGGACCAAGGGTGTTTCTTATTACTCACTCCCAGCGTACTTGACCATTTGGTGAGAGAGATTAAACAAAAGTTTAGACTAGCTAAAAGCAGGTCGTTGTGGCGCAGGTGGTGGAAGGTGATTTTGTTGGATTTGATCAAGGTCCAGGCAGGCTGATTCTGAGCTCCACAGATGTGTGTGATTGAAATCATCGTATTTCATTCATAAATATGAAAACAGCGTCGGACAATCCCTCTGAATTGTTTTAGAAATCAATTAATTAAATGAATCATTATTATTAGAATCATAAAAATAGTTTTGACTATTGGTGTAGGAGTGCAGTGGGGCGGAAGTGTATCAAGATGAGAAGATTGGTTCAAGAGGTTTAAAGAGGGATAAAATGATTTTGGCAGAAGACCGCAGCAGCAGAATTCTTTCAACAAGCAAAAGAAAAGAAAAGAAAAACGTGTCTGTTGTATGTAGAAGCGAAGAAACTCGTTCACTGCTGTCAACACGATGAAGGAACAAGGATTTTTGGGTGTCTGTCCAAGCTGTTTTCATTCTTGGTCTCAGTTTTGTAAAATACATTTCACCCAAAATGCAACTTGTACTGCAGAGCGACATATGTGTTTTTCTTCTTCTTCTTCTTCTTCTTCATGATGTATTTTTAAAGTGGTGCGACCGTGCAACTTATCCTCAGAGACCAAAAAATACAATAACTTGCAATGCATCATTCTACAAGATGATCACTATACATATATTATTACTTAATGCTTTATATTGTTTTCATGTTCTTATATTTAATGCAATCTTGCAAAAGGCTCAGATGGCAGTGAGCTGCAGTGACTACATCTCTTCTTGTGTTTGATGTTGACGCCACCAAAACAGCCTTTCATCATGATCAGAGAGACAGTTTGCATGGTCAAAGGCGTCACTCTGCGCCTGCGGGCAGCGGGGTTCCTGGGAAGTGATCGTTGGTTTGTACAAGAAGTCACATCATGGAACTGCCTCTTATTTAAAAACATCAATCAACAGAAGTGAAAATTAAGAATATTTCTCTGTATAGTTTCGCTGCTCGCATTACATGTTTATGTATGACGTGTGTTTTCAGACAGAGGTTTTAAGGCTCAATTATCACTGCACCATATTGTAACAGGGGAAAAAACTAACAATTGACACAATGAATTTCCTTCATGATCAAATATATAGATTACCGGTATTTAACCAAAATTAGAGAATGGCAGTTTGTCGAGCACAGACCTCCACACAGACTAATTCAATATGCATACATAACAAGCTCTTGTAAAAGTGTTTTCACTGAAGAAAATGTAGCTTGCAATGTTGATAAATTATTTCAAGTTGATGATGCAAACCAGTTAGGTATTTGTGTGCCTGTAAATCAAACAAGCTAACCACTAACTCCCTGTCAGAGGTAAACTTCAAAGCAACATGAGTAATTTAGTACAAAGCGTATCCACCATTTCCCAACGCTTCTATATCTAACGTGCTTTCACAGATGACAGAACACATTACTCCTTAGTGCCAGTAATTTGGGACTTTAAGCAACTGCTGTTTTCTTCCGGAGAAAAAATACTGACTCATTTTTCATTTGTTCATTTCACAACTTCTAACTTTGAAAAGTTTGGATAACAAAAAATAATAAATAAACAACAAGTTGAAACATCATCCATCCATCAATTCATCCATCCATTAGAATTTATTTCAATTTCCTCAGTATCACTGTTAAGTCAACAGAATGAAGCCTACAGAATTATTTCACTTTATTATTTGTTATCTTCATGAACATCATGTCCCTCAATCCTCATCTGCCCATCCTTGCCTCCTTCTTTATTTTTGGTGCCTCTTTTACATCTCTCTTTCTCTTTTACTTCATGGTTTCCTTCTTATTGATCCCCTTTCAGCAGTCCCCCTACTCTCTCTCTATCTTGACAGCTCTATCTCTATTCACTCCCATTGGTCTCTCTCTCTCAAACACACACACACAGATGCACACACACGGCCACGCACGCACGCACGCACACACACACACACGCACGCACCCCCCCCCCCCACACACACACACGCACACACACACACACTTCATCAGTGTGTCCTTGTCCTAGTTGTCCTGCAGTTTGATGTTATCACTCTCTGTCTGCTTGCCATCTCTCTTCTCATCTCACTGCTTGGCAATCTTCTTCTTTTTTTTGCTCCATATTTCATTTACACAGTGATCACTGTCACTGCTTCTTTAAAAAGTATATTTAACAGGTCCATAATTTTCTTCTTCAATTTGTGTGTGTGTGTAGGGGAGGGGGGGGGGTGCGGTGCGTGTGTGTGTGACCGAGTGTAATATGGCTGCCATGGCGACAAGGTTATTTGGTAAGCATCAAGCTCAAGGCCCAGGTTTTACATGGCCTGGTAAACAAACTGAAGAAAGTCATTTATTGTATTTGCTGCTTAGGCCTTGATAATATGTTTACATGCTATCTCTCCCCGTCCAAACTCCCACCACAGATTTCATCAAGAGAAGCAAGATGTCAAGATTCTCAATGTCAAATAATCATATTTCAACTTTATTGTTTAATTGTAAAAAACAACAACATTAGATTTATGATGCAGAACAAATGCATTGGCTTTCTGGTGACTACAAGTATATTTTAATTTCCCAAAAAAGAGGACACTAGGCCCTTGAGATACTTAAATGATCCTCAAAGTTTATTCAAAGATGCCATACCTTTGAACTATTTTAACATATGCCTCCTCAAACAAAAACAAATAAACAACCATATCTCTCGTTTGAAGTCATACTTGACAAATGGATAATGACATATTGTTAAACCCAACCTTTTTTGCCCAAAAATCTACTTTTCAAACAGCCTGCCTCGTGCAATCGACCATTCCATTTCTAATATTATTATTTTTTATCTCGAACCCACATCATGAACATGCCTCCTGTTTGGGAGCGCAGAGCGCTGCCAGTGTGCTAAAGTCCTGGGCCAGCGAAAAAGCTTACCACACCTTATTTGATCACTCAAGAAGTGAGGTACGTAAAAAAAAGAGACTATATTTTTATTTTAATTATTATTATTAATAATAATAATAAAAATAATAATAATAATAATGTTTGGGGGGTTTTTATTCATGAATTTGTATAATCCCCTGAACGCCCGGGCTGGATGTATTAAAAGGGGGCATGTCCGGACAAAAGAGGACTTTTGGCCACTCTATTTAATGCTTAGATGACATACAAGTTGCTATTAGCAGAATTAGAAGATTACAGGAGATAATAATGCTATTACACTCTTTATAGGCTTTAGAAAGGATAATGTTTTTGGCTTATTGTATAAATGTTAATGCCCAAGACCGTAGATAATCCAAAACTGAGAAGAAGAAAAAAATGTTCACAGTTACGTATGTGAAGATCTAACCCGAAATAATCCGTTATAGCCTCAAAACACTGTAATTAGCTTTGATCGTAATTAACTGACAGGGAACAATAACCTAAATGGAAGCATCACCAGTTACCAAGCAAAGGAGACAAGATAAATAAATCCAACGCTAAATGATCAAAGTTTACAATATTTGATCAAATAAATACATTATATAGTTACTGTTAAAAACATGTACAATTTATTTGCAATATTAATAAATCCTGAAACACAAATGTATATCAGTCATCTTATTTTAATTCTCACTCTACAAAATAGTGGTACTCTCAAACCTATTCTACAGCAGTGATAGAGGTTGAAGGATATAAAGCCATCCCGGAGTTTGAATGGAGGGGCACAAGTTGATGACAGCAATGTGGACGAGAGCCAAACCCATTTGAAAACACACACCAACTCTCCCAGTGACTGACATCACGGGTTAGAGCCTGAAAGAAGACTGTATTAAGACTCTGGGGAGCATCCAAGCGTGTGTGTGAATGTGTGTGCGTACTCTGTGCCAACTGAAGCATGCTGCAAAAAAAATTAAAAATAAAAGAAGGAAACTCGTAGAAAAGAAAATCCGAGCTGAAGGAGGGAAAGGAAGCGGGAAATTAAAGTTTAATAGTGGTAATGAATACTCTTCTAAAAAAAAAGCCTATTTAGATAACATACAGTTTTCTAATATGTATATAGCATTATATCCCCAATTTTTCATTGGGACACAGCAAGGCAAGATACATTTCTGCAAGTATGACACTGTGATATTTCCCATCATGGTCAAATGTCTCTCTGAATTCACCAAAGTACATAAATGTCTAAATTCCATCAAATGTGTGACAAAATTAATAAGAATGTTGAGACCCCAGTATACATTTGGTAATGGTAAGTAATCGTGCCAAACTACTAAGGATATGTTCAAGTTAAATAATTGTGTTTAAAGTTCCTTGTTTCGGGTAGTTTGGGTAATATGACAACAACGAAATTCAAAATGTTTTTAAAAATAGATATTCCCCACTTTATCTAAAGTAAATTTCTTTAAATGTAGGCAGTTAGTCAGCAATTGCTGCAATCCTGTCTAGTCCAGCTACCACTGATTAAGCATGAAAACCCAAATTACTAGTCTGCCGTGAGACGTATTTCCCAACCAAGGTCCCATCTGCACTGAGCTCACACACCAGCTGGACAGCATTGGTGTCTGTGTGTCTGTGTGTGTGTGTTTAGCATTTTCGCATTAAGCCTTCATTAACAAGTCTCACCTGTCAGCCACCCTCTGTGTCTCATTGAACTATAATTCCCATAATCCCTTCTGTAATCTCACATCTGAGCTTCACTAACCCTTGCATGCACACATACACACACACACGCACACACACGCACACATGCACTACTGATAGTTACACGACTGTAGTCTTAAACAAGTCTTTCGTAAAATTCTTATGTTTCTAGTATGTGTCTGTTTGTAGAAAGAGAAAGTGTCCATTAGTACCTTAATTTAATTTTGGACAGACAGATGAACCAATATTTTTAATTACCAGGTGTTTGTTCCTTTCAGGTCAAAATAAATCAAATATCAAGAAAATTACAGTACACTTTTTGTCCTCCTAAACTGGCCACGAGAAAGCAGTTTTTGGGGGGTTAAGGGGCATTCTTGTTTCAAGTTACCGCATCACCTGTCCTGGCTGTCCACGTCTACTGCAGGGTTTACCATAGAAAGTACGTCTTTACTGTTTTGAGCCCCAAATCTCGATTAAACTTTAAAGAGAAAGTAACCCCAACACGAAAAAGCCATTTAAAAACGTATTTTATGTTTACTCATGTAGCTGACATGCTCAATTAGTACTCAATTGTTTAAATGTACTGGGAACTTGTATCTTGTAAAAACTAATTGCTTAACTAAACCACAGCTAAAGACTTGAAGCAGCATACACTTATTTCTTAAAATGAAATACATTTCAAATCAAAAAGTGGTCTGACTATATTCCGGCATTATATTATCTTCTGTGTCATTGTTTTGTGTCAAGCCACGGTATAGCCCTGTTTAAAACGTGCAGCAAAACTGGAGTTCCATTCCAAATCACGATATGCTTGATGCCTTATGTATTTATTTATTTATTTATTTGGTAGAATGTGGCAGCTCATTTTAACCAATCAGTGTTTGAGCAGAGTTGTAAGACAGTCAAAATAGCAGCACCCTGAAGGAGGGAGTAAATTTTTATTTGGCTTTTTAAGCTACCTATTTTTGAAGGATGAATACATTTGAATTTGAATGACTGACTGATCCTGATTCTGAGGAGCAAGTCATATTTTCAACAGGCAACAAGACACGTTTTCAGCAATAGGCAGCTAAATAAAGATTTATTTGTTGTTTGATTTCATGCTTGATGAGTGGGCAGGCACTCCAGAGTCTCAACTATTTGCATTCAAGCCACTAAGAAGTAAATTTTCCATAATATGGCCCTGATAAATTATTTCAAATGGAATAATATTTTTTATGTCCAAGACACCAACTGAATCAGACCTGAATTGTTTACACTGCTAGTTGCCATCTTGAATAATTCCTCCATCAACTCAAAAGTTCACAACATAACCTTTTCCATTCGGATGTCAGATTAATCAAATTCACATGATCCATGTATCATGACGACCCCTAGTGGGAGAAGACTGCTGTTTGTGATCACAGAAAAGAAAGAAAATTCACACAGAGATAGTGAGCTCACAGCAGGATAATCTCAAAGAGCAAATCAGCATTGTAAAAGGGAAAATGGTGTCAGAACGATTGTTCTGGTCTTTGATCACACTTGGACTTAAAATCCAGACTAAAAAGTATACAGCCGCAGCTAAAAGTGAAAAGCCTTTCAAGTATAGAAATATAAAGATGAAAAGAACAGAAAGGGGTACAAGGAGATGTATTTTTTTTTTAACTCACTAAACCCACTAATTCTCCTCATCTTTTTTCTTTAATCTTAATTTAGACTTCATCTTTATTAGTGTACTGGCTCAGGAATTGTAGGGTAGGGAAGTGTGGCAGGGTAACTCCGTTGGTAAATGTTCTGTCAACATTTCATCAACTGAAACCCGTTTTTAGATACTGATAGGCTTTTGTACGCTCCGGCTGTCATTGACTTTATGCAGCAAGCATCGGCCTAATCCAGAGGAAAAATAAAATTGCTTCCACCAGTTGAGAAAACGACTCCATCTGGAAACCATTTCCAGAGGTGCAATTAAGGTCAAGATATGAGCATCTCTGTGCCACCGGGGTCACCAGCTCCACGTTGTTATAAACCGCTAGCATGTGGTAGGAAAAGGTTAGTTCAACGTGGGGCCTACAGTATTGACTTTAGAAGCAGAAGGTTTAGATCAGAAGTTAGCAATAAAATACCTGGATTTACAATGAGCTCACCGGAATCAAAATGGACAAGAAAGGAAATGTAAAAAAAAAGCAAGAAAAAAAAGCAAAAGCTACAAAGTATCCTGTTACAACCAAGGACAACCCTAAGGCTAGAAATAGTACAATGAATATCAAAATGTAAGTTATTTGGTCTTCATTTTTATAGGCTTGCACCTCAAAGTTAAAGTTAAAAATTTAGGGTAACTGTCAGAGCTCTACTTATCACACGCTCCACTTTCTCTAGTTGTTTATTATTATTCATTAAATATACAGTAATTCTGTTTTGTGTTCTTGGATCTGTTTTGTACTTCTCTTTCTCAATCTTGAAGCTGTAAAACTCGACCACCTGACATTGTGTCTGTCCTAGAATTGCAAGGCCAACATTGGATCACTATAACAAGCGTTCGACATTTGTAACCATACAATGTATGTGTCTCAATTTGCATGTGTTTAAGTGGTGTAAGTGTTTGCATGCATTTTGATTTCTTCTAGTTCATGATTTTGCACGCATTGACCTCTTTGCATAATGAGTACATGTGAAATGTTAAGAATTGACCCTATTTATACAAGTATACAAACAAGTGCATGCAAACAGTGAAATGCAAACAGGACTTGCTGTCTGCCTCGTGCAAAAATCATTTATGGAAATGAATCACTCTCGTGGGAAAATGACTCTCGGTTTGTAAAGACGGCGGTCGTTGTGGCACATGTAACCCCAGATGTCATGCAAGCTGGGTAAGGCTCAGTATTCTGCTGTATTTTCTAATGTGAACAAGATCTCATGAAATATTTTACATTCATCGTCAGGTGCTAGTTTAATCAATGCCAACATTTTTTTTACATATGGTGCCAAGATTGCCTGCTGAAGATATATACTGTATATTATGTGCACTCTGCTACAAAATGTGGCACCTATTGATGTTTCATGAATTAGTTCTGATGTGATTTCGCTAAAGTATCGATACAAAAGTGTGGATTAGTTTAGTTCAAATAAAGGACGAGTCACCCCCGTGCGACTCTTGCAAAAATATATTGTATTGTATTATATTGTACAAAGTGGCACCTCTGAACGAATACATGGAGTAGATGTCAATGAGTTCACTGTCTTTAATATGCTATAGTTCCAATGTTTGCTTGCCAGCTCCAACGTGCCATGAAGTCACAGTCAGGTAAAGCAATAACACGTCCTATGGCAATTATGAGCTTGCTAACCCTTAGTATTAGACGGAAGAAGGTTGATCAACACACCAAAATCCAACCAAAACAAAATTAAATGAAAACATAGATCATAACACGATCCACCAAATATTATTATTGTTATTATTATTATTATTTTCCATCCATTTTCCTAACCGCTTATCCTCACGAGAGTACTCGGAGTAAACACACGCAGGCACGTGGAGAACATGCAAACTTCACCCAGGGAGGCCGGAATCAAACCCTGCACCTCAGAACTGTGAGCCGGACGTGCTAATCAGTGTTCCACTGTGCTACTCTTTGGCAATTATGAGCTCGCTAACCACTTAGTAGTAGACCGAAGAAGGTTGGTCAACACCAAAATCCAATCAAAACAAAAGTCAATGAAAACACAGTTCATAACACTATTCACCCAATATTCTTCTTCTTCTTATTATTATTATTATCCATCCATCCATTTTCCTAACCGCTTATCCTCACGATGGTTGCGGGCATGCTGGAGCCTATCCCAGCTGTCAATGAGCGCGGTACATCCGGTCGCCAGCCAATATCAGGGAACACATAGATGGACAACTATTTGCACCCACAATCACACCTACGGACTATTTGGAGTGGTCAATTGGCCTACTATGCATGTTTTTCAGAGTGTAAGAGGAAAGCGGAGTACTCTGAGTAAACACACGCAGGCACAGGGAGAACATGCAATTTCCACCCAGGAAGGCCGGAATCGAACCCTCACTGTACTGCCCTTATTATTATTATTATTATTATTATTATTATTATTATTATTATTATTATTATTATTATTATTATTATTATGTTTTGCTGGCTGCTTCTTAGCCAAGTCCTCCAGTGTGGAATTCACATTATGCTTGTGCTTGCATGCGTTTTCTCAGGATACTCTGGCTTCCTACCACATTCCAAAAACATGCATTCTAAGTTAATTCTAATTCAACACTCAAAATTGTCCTGAGGGCTCAGGTTAGAAGAATAATATTGACTGGATGTCGAAAATATACACTCACATTCCGTACAAATGAGTCTTAATGGATTTCGAGGGACTCAAATTGTAGAACAAATTCCAGATGATAGTCAAACGATATTAATTAGTATAAGTCACTCATTCCTAGTCTTGATAATTTGCCTCAATGTTTTCTCAATTTTAGCGGTATATGACTGTGACCAAAGTTCGTGTTCACATTATACCATTTCAAAATTAAATGCATAGTTTGCTTACGAGGCAAAGGAATGTGGGCAGTGAGTCTCGGGACACACTCGTCGCACTCTGCATACACACGAGCACCTTCTGTTTTGTCTCTGACACTACCCCAGAAGATGGCAAAAAAAAAAAAACAGCTGAGATGACCAATGTGTAAGGAGCTAATTCATTGCTCCTTCTCTATCTTTAAAGCTGTCTGACAATGTGCGTGTGTGTGTGGGGGTGTGTGTGCGTGCGGGGGTGTGTGTGTGTGGGTGGGAGTGGGTGTGCGTGTGTGTGCGTGTGTGTCTATGGCAGGATGGGGGGCTTTAAGTGCAGACGGATGAGGATTTGTACCAACTGACAGCTTATCATATATTCTGTCACATCTTGACAAGTACTGCCAGACAGTATTGAATGGTCAGTGAGGTGTGTGCGCGTGCGTGTGCATGTGTTACACAAATATGTTATAGGAACAATACTGCACAACCAATACATATTCTATGATATTCCTACAATCTCTTTGTGGGATGACGGCACTTTTAATACTGAACTGTGATTACACTGTGGAGCAATTTTAAAAACAACAATTGTAGAGTTAGATTTATATGATGACTACAACTAAAATTGGCATGCTGATTCCAAATTTGCAGTCAGTCATTTTCTAGCATGTCAAGTTTACTCTCCAGATAAGCAAAATTCTACTGATTAGCTGTAGTAAGAATAGCTGATTACAGTTGGACTCATCTACAGTTATATGGCAACTTGTTTGTGACAATAAAATTTGTGTTCCCTAGTGACATCAATAAATATGAAAAATGTACACTTAGATAGTATTGTAATTTAGTACAGAGTCCAAGAGTTACAACACACTCAACCTACAACGTTTTGGCTATACGCCACACCTCGTCCGCCATTTTGTCACCAGTGTTTCTGCTTAGCTAAATGCTAACGCTTATCTGTGTTTGTGCACTGGCAGTGTCTATGGCTTTCCATCCACCTCTAAGCAGTAATGCTAAGTACAGCATCTTATTGTTGTATTTTAATGTACTTATTTTAACTTATTTTATAAAAAAATGATCAAGTCCTACCCTTTTACAAAAGAAAAACAAACAAACAAGCTAACACAAACTTATACATAAACAGCTGCAATTATACGTGCATAGATATGCCAACAATATTGTACATTTAGTTGATAAGCAAACATTTTTACAGATATATAAATCAGCACATAGGCTTACACATGCATTTTTAATTGCACTCTTTTTTCTACATTTGTACTGACTTATACCTGATTAAAATTTTGTTGTTGTGCTTTGTTTTTATACATCCTTTTAAACACAACCAGTGTTTTACACCTTTTCAGGTGAATTCCAAAATTATTCCACAAATGTACATCCTATAATTGTAACATACCTTTGCTTAATATTTGTTCTTGTTTTGAATTTTTTGGATAGACACTTATACCCCTCAAATCATAGTCACTGTCTCTGATTTCAGCTGATAACAGCTTCTGAATATTGTGTCAAAGTAGGTCGCTGTGTACCTTGTACATTCTTTGAGCAATATTAAACTCAACTAGAGCATAAAATGTCATTGTATTTAATTTGAAAAATAGTGAATTTGTTGGTTCTGTATATTTTGATCGGTTAATAATTCTTATTGCTCTTTTTTGTAATTTGAAAAGTATTTGTTTTGTAAGCATTTCCCTATATTTCCACTAGTGTTACCGATACTGGTATCGGCAGAAGTCCCGATACTACATTAAAACAGTGGTATCTGTATTGGTGAGTACTAACAAGTATAATTCTGACGCTAATATAGGACTTTGGATGCAGCATCTTGTGTCTTGCTCATGCACGACATTCACTGATGTGTGACATGTTCACTGCATGCCGAGCTAAGATATCCTATTGGCCCTTGAATGCTCTGAACCAAATGGCAGGACAGCTTTTCCATGTGGAGAAAAAAACAGCAACTTAGGTATCGGTATGGTATCGGCATTGGCCGATACTGCAAAGATGGGTATCGGAATTGTATCGGAGGCCCAAAAACTGTATCGGAACAACACTAATTTCCACACAATAGGTTAGATATAGTAATAATAATAAGCAATATCATGTATATAATGACTTCTTATTCAAAACATCCTGTGTTTTGTAAAAGATTCCTATAATTTTGGACACTTTCCTTTTAACATTGTCTATGTGGGACTTCCAACCTAATCTTTCATCGATAACTACACCAAGAAATTTATTTTCATACACTCTTTCTATTTCATTACAATATACTCTAATTGTGACTTGGTGCTTTACCTGTCTCATGCCAAAAACTGTCAACTTTGTTTTGTTTAAATTTAGATAATTTGTTATTGTCAAACCAATTTCTTAATGCTTTTAATTCATTTTCCACCGTAATCAGAAGCTGTTTCAAATTTTATCCAGAGCAATAGAGAGTTGTGTCATCAGCAAACAAAACACTTTTAAGTATTTTGGACACACAGCAGATATGGTTTATATCAGGGGTTTCAATCTCATATTAGCTCAGGGGCCACATGGAGGAAAATATATTACCACAGGGGTGAAAGTGGCTAGAATTTCTTGCTGGAACTCCCTGACATGAAGGTCGCTGCGCAGCCAGAATGTTTTTTGTTTTTGTTTTAAATGATGTGCAAAACAGCAGACAACAAAAACACCGACGTACACACATCGACGTGACTCGTCAGATACACAGAGATTGAAGCCGGTGGACAGAACTCCGTGGGATAAATAAATAATAGATATCGTTGGAAACGGATTACGCTACACAAGCACACTGGAACAATTCAGAAGCACTTTATGCTATGTTCACACCAAAATAGGGGGAAGCGTTCCGCTGTCGTGCCAAAAGTATTTACGCCCGTACAAAAATTGTATCCCCTGCTGTGGGATATTATAACTTTTACCACAGAAAAGTGGAGATTCTTCCAAAAATTTCCTTGTAAACAAATATCTAAACTTCAAACATCTGGAACAAAACAGAAAAACAGTAACATTCAGTCGTCTGAGCTTTTTCTATGTATACCGGCAAAATCATGGTATATAACTTAAAAACAATTGGTGTCAGTTATACACATATTTTCGCTATTTGCAGGCCAGCCCCAAATAGCGGTAAATATATTGTTACAATAAAATAACCCAAATGCAATTGGAACGTGGCAACACTTTGTTCATATGAGTTCCAGGCGGGTTATATTTACCTGTTTTTCAAATATATTGTTCCCAGAATGCATTGTGTGGTGCAGTTAATGAAGTTATAGGACGTTAATCCATGTCATATGTGTTTGTGTTACCAGTAGCTCAATGTGTGTCATGTTCAGCATGTTTATGTTACAAATCCTAACCTTAGGTTGTGTGTAAAATAATGATATCCTGGTCAATTCCACGTACAAGTTGCATTGCTCATCTGAGGATTGCTTGTGAAATTGAAAATGTATTTGTTTTGATTTTGGCCGTTTGAGTAATTGGTCCGTCCAACATTACTATTTTTTTTATTTTACAAGATCATCTCGCAGGCCGAATTAAACCCCTTTGTGGGTCTGATCCGACCCGTGGGCTATACATTTGACACCCCTTGTTTATATATAATATAAATAACTTAGGGCCAAGCACTGACCCTTGGGGAACGCCGTGAGAGATCATCAATTGTTTTGATTGTATGAACTGCAAATACGGATATCTGTTATCTAGGTAACTTTTAATCCATTTATATGCTAAGCCTCTTATCTTATCGCTGTAATGTATTCAATAATATACTATGATCTATAGTATCAAATGTTTTTTTTAATCTATTAAAATCCCAATAGTAAATTCTTTATTATCTATATTTGTAGCTATAGCTTCTACAAGTTCCATGACTGCCATCGAGGTTGATCGTTTTTCGCTAAATCCATATTGATTTTCACTTAAGAGCTTGTGTTTCTTGATGAAAGTGTCCAGTCTATGTGAAAAAAGTTTCTCTAAAATGTTTTAGATCTGTGGCAAAAGTGATATTGGTCTATAGTTAGTGAATAAATGTCTATCTCCGTTTTCATAAATAGGAATGACTTAAGCGGTTTTCATTTTTGATGGAAAGGTACCAGCTTTAAATGTCAAATTACAGATATATGTGAATGGTTGTACAACAGATTCGATGTAACTAATGTCATGCCGATATTATTTTATTTTTCTAGTGCCTTTGCAACATTTAAAACTTTTTCGTATATTTATCTACTTCATATTTATTTCTTCTTCTTCATTGACAAAGAACTTATTAAATTCATTAGCTATTTCTGTAATTGTATCAATAACAATATTTTTATCTTTTAAAAAATATTCTGGATGATCTATTTTTTTAGAATTATTTTTAATTACATGTTTTAATATTTTCCATATTTCATATGTGTTGCTTCTATTCTGCTCCAATAGTGTATGATTATAATATTTCTTACTTGTTCTTATAATATTTACTAATTTAGTTTTATAGGTCTTATATTTAATTTCAGCATCAACAATTTTAAATTTTATAAATGTTTTACATAAACTATTTTTCTTTTTACATGCATTCTCTATCCCCTTTGCCATCCATGGGTTATTTAGGCCCTTATACTTCCTGGTGACTTTAATTAATGGACAATGCTTATCGTATAAAGTGCTTATGATAGACTGAAAAGCGTTATATGCAATATTGGGATCTTCATGTGCATAAACTTTAGACCAGTTTTGATTTTCTAGGTCCTCTTTAAGGGCAGCTATGGAATGTTGTGTTCTTAATCTTATTTCTGATATGTGAGTTGTTAGCTTTCCTTTTTTTTTTAATCCAAATAGTTTTGTAAGATTACAAAGACAGGAAGACGATCTTAACTCAAGGACTTCCTGTGTTTGCATTATTTTTTGTTCCAAGAATCATGTTTTGTATGTAATTGAATGGGATTGGAAAAAAAAAAAAAAAACGATTACTTCACAAATAACTGGTCAGTCTATGAATACGTTTGGCTTTAACTGAATATACACCATATAACAATGCCAGCAGTTACATTTTACGACACCATCCTACCTGAAGTTGATCTATTACTTTGCTCATTTTGCTTTGTGATAATAAACTACTTTCCGCGTGACAAAAAAGTGTGTTGCAGGCACATTAATACCCTTAAAACTATACAAAGGCCGGACTAACTAACCCGCTTACACATGGCTTTTATCTTCAATGAGAAATGGCTCTGAAGTAGTCAAGGACAGGACATTATCAGCTCCCTTTGCAGCATACTGAAAAGCAAGTCGGAGGCATTTCAACTGCAGCAGCAATTTGACTTGAGGTGTTTTAGCAAAGGGCAAACCTGAGGTGAAGATAGTGAGAGCATCATGTTCTCAAACACAGTGGATGCTTGACCTCCATGTAGTATGTCTCTCAATATTTTAGATGTCAAGTCTAGTCAATGTCTTACATCTATCTCATCAATGTACTGAGCGACAGTGTATACAGTGAAAAGTGAGTTGGGAAGTAATTCCATGCAATTTTCTGATGTCTACTAGTCATCGAGCAGATTGTTTATTGGACTCTAAATGAGCGCTTTTGTTGTTTCTGGCAGATGCTGAAGCCTCATCAACGCGTAGTCACGTCTGTTGCTTTGAGGACAATGCAACACATTCGCCACACACATTACTTGTCGATGTGTCGGTGTGTGTGAGGTGCATGGGGTGCATGTGTGTCTGACATCCGTGACCAATCAAGACAGAAGCCACAGGCTTTCCAACTGCCGTCCCCTGAGACCAAGCAGTGGACAGCCAATATGTCACACGCACACACACACACACACACATACATTGTAAGGTTGACAGATTGGTAGTTTATGGGTGTTAACAGACAGAGGGAACCTCTTTCTTCACCATCATCCGTCATTGCCTTCAAACCAACCTCCTCTACACACACACACACACACACACAGAGCTAGGATGTGTGTGTGTTCTTTATTAAGGCAGGAAACAAACTGGAAATAGTGCCATTCAGCAGTGGATCCTCACCAGACAAAACAGTGTCTGTGTGTGTGTAAAAGAAAGGAAATTAAAGGGGCGCAATTTAAGAGCAGAGGTCAATAGCATGTTGACCTGGGTTGAATAGTGAGGCCCTCACTCCGAAAACAGCAATCAAGAGGAGAAAAAACAAGAGGGTTCACAAAGAGCAGCCTGGAGGACAAGAAAGATTTTGCTAACTAGGAATCAAACGTAAATGGTTAAAAATCTGTAATCAGTAGTGCATTAAAAAAAAATCTTGCCAAAAGAAGTGATTATTTTCCTTAAGACAAAAAGTATTAGTAGTGAAAAATGTGTAAACAAAACATAATAATCAAGGCTATAATAAAATAAATAAAAAAGCAAATGCCATCTTCTTATGTTTCAGTTAGACATTAAATCTGCAGGAGTGCAATAGTAATGACTTGCATATATTAAACTTTAGGTTGCTAACGGAACTCAGGAGCAATCAATTTGGCTCTGCTAAAACAAACAAACAGCGGCATTAGCCATTGAGTTAGCCAAATGAAGATTGTTCTTTTTTTTCCCACTATTATTCAGTTTTTACAGAGCAAAATGGACAATTAGTCCTCTTCATGTCATGTCACGTCACGCTACTGTTATTTAGTAGGCCCTCCACATAGAGTAAATGTTACACAGGTACAAAAGTAAACTGGAAATGTAAAATTAAGCCAATTGACACAATGACTGTACGCTCATTAGCCGTGCTAGCATACTAGCAAAGTATCCACTCCTGTTTTACATTTAATGTGTTAAGACAGCAAATGAGTACACCTGGATTTTGGCAGTGACATCTATGGGCTTCTCTGCTTGCCTTTGTCCTCATCTGATATTAATTTAAATGTTATTTCTTGAAGTATGTCTATCTTCGCGATGCTACGTCTATAACAACCCTTCAGATAACCTTCGAAAGTTTATGTAAGGCAAATTAACAGATTACAACAAATGTGAGATGGAGTGATATATTTTTACGTATGCAGACCTACCAGGTTGTTCCTGTCAACATACATAGGATAAGTAGTAAACAAAACATGACTTTTCGGCACCTACTGGAACAGGGAATTAAAAAGCAGCTATTACAGCTTCAGCTCTACTGAGTCTTTGGTTTGGCTCACTATTTAAGTTCTAAAGGTGTTTGATGTGGTTAAAGATGTTAAATTATTTCACATCAAAACCAACCATGCCTTTATCGACCTTTCTAAACTGGGGCAATTATCACTGTTAAAATATAATAATTAGTGGTACTGTGCCTACATTGTGGTATTATGGTGGTATTAACAAAGTAAATGTAGTAGAACCACAGTTCACAAACTTGATTTGTTCCGCATATCTGTTGGTGAACTATAAAGTTCGAAACGCAAAACAATTTTCCTAACCAAAATGAATGGAATTAGAATTCATCTGTGCCAATTTTAGAACTAAATCACCATTGTGCATGGCCAGCACAGATGCCCGGCAAACACAACACAACACAACACAACACAGGTGACACCGGTCACAACACAAACGGGGGAGCCAACCGCACCGACGCTCTCTCAGAGCGGTCGGTGGCTGCTACCCCAGCCGAAGCAGCTAGGCCTCCCTCCTAACGAGAAATGCAACTGCAGCCTATTCTAGAGATTCCTAAAAGCACAATAGCTTGCCCTGTTCACTTTTTTTTTTAATCCATACTGCAGTGTAATTTAAAGCAAAAAAAAAAAGAGGCCAAAATACATCTGTGTGAGAGACAGCATGTTTGAGCATTTCATAGATGCTGTAACCGTTCGTGAATTTAAGCTTAGTTTATGACCAAGAGCAACATTTGTCCCAAAATTTTGCTTGGAAACTGACTGGTTTGTGAACCAAGGTCCCATTGTATATTCATCTAGCCAAACTGACCAATGACTGAAGTCGATAGAAATCGAGTTGCGTGCCACAAATTCTAACAGCCTCAAGCTTGTACTTGCTTGCGTTGTGATAATTTTTTTCTTTAATGGCTGGTGCCACACTTAAACAGCAGGTGCAATCATTCGAAGAATAGTGAGTGTGACTTCAATTTTGAATATAAATATATAAAAAAAATACAATAAAAAAATGATTTAAAAAAAAGTGAATAAACGTGAGTATTTAAAGATCTCATATTATTCAAGTTTTCAAGTTTCTCAAATGTGTAAAAGACATGTCTGTTACATGCATTCGTCAAAATTGACTTTGGATCGAATATTTTTGCTGTCCCTAAATCAGCCCAAAAACATTCTGTAAAAAAAAAGCCTGTTTTAGAGGAGTGTCACTTTTATGTAAATAGCTACACCAGGCCACGCCTATCCCATACCCTACTCCCTCGAAGGGGCTGTGATTTTGGCTTTGATAGCCATGTGCTAATATTGTGAATGGAAACGATGGGAGCAGAAGCAGTGTGGTACAACCGTACCAATTTGAACCAGACAAATATGTATTTTACACATTTAAGAACTATTTTAACATGTGGAAAAATGGCATAACGTTTTACCGTAAGAAAAAGTAGAATAATGTTACTGCAGAGTATGTTGTAGCATCTCCTTTATCATATCTGACCTTTTGTAACCAAACAACCTCAACACGACAAATGCAGCTCCCACTTTAGGCACACCGGTAATATGGTAGAAGGTATGATATGGCTCATCTCTAATTGAAAGGGCAGAAAGAAAGGCTAAATCAAAATAAAAGGTTAAACTTACATATTTCACATTTGCAGTCGTGTCACACCGTTGGGATCGATCCATTATGTTTAAACGAGATACAAAATCCATCTCTGAACAGGCTTTCAATAACAAAACAATTATTCGAGGAATGCTGTCGGTACACATTCTTCAAAAGTAAAATAAATCCACTTCTTCTCAAAGCAACCACTTTTTCCTGATCATTGTTTCCCCTCTCCACGGAGCGTTTTTGTGGGTGTGACAAACCTTTACCAGAGGCGGTGCCACTAACCCGAGGGGGTGGTGTCGAGTGCACTTCCATGTCATATCATGCTTTCGAGGATGGTCGGAAGTCTGACTTTTCAGAGTTCAAACCAGGAAGTGTGTACGGAAACACCCCCTTGAACTCGGAAATTCCAAAAAGGATCCTGACTTCAGGAACGGACTACAAGTGACATCACTCTACAATGGCGATTCCTTTGGAAACACAGATCGTGAATGGCAAAACACAATTTACTTGAGTATAAAATTAGATGGCTTTCTTTATTCACATAACACAACGTACGTGACTATCTCCCTGCATGAAATTATACGGTGAACTACTGAACTGTATGGAATGCTTATAAAATAGGATGAAAACAAAAAATTAAGCAAAATTATGAGAAGGAAAGTTTGCTGGATGCCAAATGACTTTTGAGGACCAAAATAAAAAACTATTTATCACTATCCCCCATTTTGGTTGTTAACTTTCGCTTTGAACGCTTTCAGGTCGGAACTGGGAAAAAACTAATTGGATATATCCGACTTGCGACCATCCTCGAATGCAGCATTATTGACGTCACCAAGTCACGGAAGTTCAATCTGCCTGTTTGAAGGACACATTTTAGAAAGGAGAAGAAAGCGAAAGAAGTCGTGGACGGACTTTTTTCATACCTGGTTGAATACAGGCCGGGGATGCATATTATTAATAGAAAACCCCACCAAAGTGCATTTTCATACTATGAAACCTTAAATATGCAAGGATGTTATTGGGCATCAGTATAGAAGGTTTGGACACCACTGATCAAGCCAATATTATAGAGTATAGCCAAAATATTTATGTAAACTTGATTAATTAATCAGTAGTTGGACTAGGTCTCTCCTTTAGTCAAAAATGTTCTGGCCCAATTCTAGCACAAAGCCCTGCACGGGTGAAGTTTTCTATCGTTTGGTACTTTTGTAGACACACACCGTTAGCAAGGGTAATTTGTGCCGTTGTAAAAGTAAACACAGCTTTCTTGCTTCCCCGCCAATGGAAGCAGCTCCTCTTACAGGAGGGGCATGTGGTCTACATAGCAGAAACATAAACTGACTTGCAGGAGATTGACACGTGCAAAATACATTTATAAGGAACTGCAAGTGCTCCACTTGCGGATCATGTAAAGTTGGTGGCGATGGATGGATGGATGGATGGATGGATGGATGGATGGACAGTGTGCCCATAATTTGCAAGAGCTGATGCAGTAGCAAGTATAAAGTGAGGCTTTCCCCACTGCTTTAGATGAGAAGTAGACCACACCTTGACAAAATGTAGCTTTCATTCTTGCAGAAAAAAACCTGGTCTTTGTTCATCTTAAGAAGTAGGAGGAGGAGACAAGATGAATCTTTAATCGTTGATAAATTCGCTGTATTTATCAAGGCTTCCTCCATTGTCCGAATGCCGCTAATAAGTCCACTAAAATAACAGTAAATCGATCCCCAACCCACACCCCACCACCCCTCTTTCAATGACACTTTCTAACGTGTCTATTATCGTCACTCAAATATGTTCCTGTACAAACATACGTACCCAAGGCTCAACTATGTGTTTCGTGCTGCTGTTTTTAATAAACAATTAACTTCCCCTCAAGTGTCTCTGTGCACCAACAAGCAAGCTAGCGAGATCCACTAGACCTGTTGCCCGCTAATCTGTAAACCCACCACAGACTGGCACAGAGGTTGTCCAGAAAGATGGTGGCCAGGTTGTCTGGAATGATGCCGCTCAGTACGTACGTACTCTATCCATGTAAACACACACAATAACCCGAATAAGACCTTATCCGGGTTATTGTGTGTATTTACATGGCCTTTCAAAGTCCAAATATTGCCAATATTCGGGTTTTAAAAGGGTTATTGCCTGTGCATGTAAACTTAGTCACAGTTCTGGAGTTAGGAATTGACATACACGTTGTGTTACTTTGGTTATGTGAAAACACCCACCCAAGGTTAGCTAGAATAGGCTCTAGATTATCCGTGTTCCTAAGGGGGACATTGAAAATAAATGGATGAACTTACAGCTAGACACTCTGCTCTCACAAAGACATGCACAGTCGCTCACTATGACTGACACAAACAAATGCACACAAATAAACAACAAACACCCGCAACAAGTACCTAGAGACCGTTGAGGTTCATTTTTGGTGTATATTTCACCACCGATATGTGCATGTGTGTGTGTGTGTGTGTGTGTGTGTGTCTGCGTGTGTGTAAAGGGGGGGGGGGGGGGGGTTGGACGCTGTCAATCACAATTGCTGAAGCATGACAATGGAGGAGGGGTGCAACCATTGGGAATGATGAGATCCCCTCCCTTTCTCTTTCCTCTACTCATTCTGCTGTCACTGGATCCATCTTTCCTCTCCTTTACAGATTCCTAACTGTTCTTAACCTCAGTTGTCTTTTGCTTGAGGTGCTGCCAAATGAGTTCAAGCCTGCAACAGTAGACTGCAGAAGGATATAAAAAATGTGGATGGCAAAGCTTTTGACAGTAAGCTGCATCTCATACGGATGCAATATTGAGCGTTCACTCTGGTATCATCATATTAAAAGGAAATTGATATAGAATATACATTGGCCTAAGGTAAACAATTAGTGTCATAGGAAGATGAAAATATGCACATGCTTCGCCAGCTATTCTATATTTGTATTGCTACTAATAGGGCCATCATACGATTATTGTCCAAAGTAACATATAGACGCCTTCTTAAAATAATCACCTAAGTCATTTGTTCAGATCTTTCAGGAAACATAAAAAATGAACCATTAGCATCAAGAGGAGATGATATAGGGGGGGGGGGGGGGGTTGACAACGTTCATTCCATAGGGAAATGCATCAAGAACAAAATAACATAAGAATGATTAATGGCAATCAAAATCATCATCCCATGGAGTTCTGGATTCACAATCATACTCAAAACCAAAATAGAGAATCAGATCACCGAATGATCAATTGTCCAAATGAGCCTCAATAGTTTGTGCGTGCGTGTGCTCTCCACATGCCTGTATGCACTCCCTACATCACCTTGACAATTTCCTGATGAGATGATGGATGTTTTCCTGAGGGATCTCCTGAGAGACCTGGATCATCAGAGCATCAGTCAACTTCTGAACAGTCTGTGCTGCGACATGGCCTTAGTGGATGGAACGTGACATGATGTTTGATAGGTGCTCAGTCAAACTGAGGTCTGGGGAACCTGAGGCCTAGCATTGTCATGCATCAGAAGGAACCTGGGGCACAGTGGTCATCCTGGTACGTCTAACCATCACATTTCTCTGGAGGGCTGCAAAGGATATTTCTGACCCACTGCCAAACAGTAGAGCTTTTTTCACGGCGTTGCCAGACGCGGCCACGTCTGTCACATGCTCAGTGTGAACCTGCTTGCATCCATGAAGAGCACATGGCACCATTGGCGATTAGCCAGTCTTGTTGTTTCTTGTTGTTTCTTTGCCAGATAGTGGTCCTGTTACTGAGTTGTTGCCCTACCTCGGCTCCCTTCAAGTTTCCTGGTGTATTGGCCTGTCTCCTTGTATCTCCTCCATGCTCTCAAAACTGTGCTGAAAGAGACAGCAAACCTTCTTGCTACAGTGCACATTGAAACTCCATCCTGGGTGTGGTTTGTAGAAACTGGCTTATAAAACCTCTGGTGATGAGAGCACTGGCAAAATGCAAAAGTGACGAGAAAAGGGGAAAATAAATAGCCAGAAGGCATGAAGACCTGAAAGTGGTCTGTGGTCACCACCTGCAGAACCATTCCTTTGGAGAGTTGTCGGTAACACTTTTCACGTAATAACTATCTGTTATAACTAATAAATAGATCATTAGGAACCTGTTAATTAATGAAATATTAATGATGTTTTGTTTGTTAAGGATTTATACTGCTGCTTTAAGATAGTTAATTTATCATTAATAAATTTAGGTAATGAGTTATAGTTTATAACAATACCTACTAAATCAGTAATAGATCATAAACAATCTATTAGTAAATGACTAGTGACTTGTCTAGTATCAGTTAATAGTTTATATACGTTATTGGAAGATTATTCTTAAGTTGCAACTATTCCTCATTAACTCTGATTAAATAACTCATTAATTAACAGTTTACTCATGATCCATTAATAGTTATAACGGATAGTTATTATAAAGTGTTACCGAGTTGTCTTGCTAATTGTCTCTCATTTCCACCTGTTGCCTGTTCCATTTGCACAACAGCAGGTAAAACTGGTTCACAATCAGTATAACTTCCAAACTGGATATGAATATATGACTAGGGGTTACATTAGCTGTTTCTCAATTTGCATTCTTGTCCATTCTTACGTCCATTATCTCGCGAAACGCCATCATTGAAAGTTTGAATAAACCAAGAAGGCATGTAATGTAATACCCGGTTGGATGCATCGGTCGGATACTTATGAAAGCTTGCTATGAAAATATGATGCATTTTGTGCTGCTGGCAGGGGAGCAGGTGGCATGGGAAATAATATATTCATCACCGTTCCATTTTATAAAGAGGCTCGCATTCTTGGGGAGAACGTTCTTAGAAGACCAGTTGACAAGACCATACTCTGCGTTCCTCATATTGAGAAAGAACCACTGTGTGTCCTCTCTTTACTTTATTTTTACAGTTTAAATAATCAGACATGCTGATATGCCTTTGTGGAAATTGCTTAAAGCACCACACCGGGCGATAAAGTGCACTGTTGCACAAATTTTTGGCCGGACAGCAAATGCCATATTGACCCATGTTTGATTGTCAGAAACATGGAGGTTAAATGTAGCATTTTAGACCTGTTGCTACTTTAACATTAGCAGCACGCTTACAATTCACACAAGCTGGTGTGGTGACGAACCAAAAAACAAACAAAATCAACAGTACAGATAAATTATCATTTTGGCCATTGCTCAGAAAGAAAGCAATGATGTACTGCAGGTCAACATTGCATCTCTGTCAATGGGAGAGTATAGGGTAGAGCTATTAGTCTGGGAAGGAACATGGTTATTATGCAAAAGCATTAAAGTTAATTAATATTATTTTTAAATTGCAACACTTGATACAGCATGAAAGTCTTGTTCCCAATTACCAGTACTTATTGACCAAAATTAAACGACTAAAACTAATAAGCATTTTTGATCCCAAAACTACTAATGCAATAAGACTAAAACAAAGATGGCTGCCAAATACAACACTTGACGATCGGCCACTGGTTTCGTAGTGATTAAAAATTTGAACCACCGGTGTATTGTGTATTTTCACCCACTTCCTCTCTTTGTGGCAACAAGTTTCTTAAATGACCATCGCATATGTTTTTATGCTTTAATAAAAGCGAAACAGTATTGTGCACATACAATTCCATGGAACCCTATTTTTTCCACTTGACAAACACTCCTTATATTGAAAAGAAAAAAACTACTACTATTACTAAAACTAATAAGAATTAAACTCAAACAAAGCATTTTGTAAACAGTAATTTAAACATAGCATGCTTTATTCCAAATATATATTTGGTTTCTGTTTCTTCTGCATCAACAGTGGGCTTGGCACTGCTGATAGTGACTGTGGCACTATATTGTGATATTTGTGTCATAGCATGGCGCCTTTACAGTGGTCACTGTCAGTCAAGCTGTGAGATGATTTCTGACATTTTATAATATCAGCAAGCTCTTTCCTTTATGCTTCTGTCTGACTTTTAGGCGTATGACCACTGCTTTAGAGTTACGGTGGCTGATTTTACCCGCCATTGTACACCCTTTGTTTCAGATTTGTACAGTCTATATCTGGCCCCAGTCCGTCAAATCAACTTCTCCAGCTGTACTTCCCCTTTAGCAGGAAAATGAATGTTGCCACACACACACACACACATACGCACACACCCACCCACACGCACCCACACACACGCACGCACACACACACACACCCCCACACACACGCACGAACATGCATACGCATGCAAACACCCCGCAGCATATGTTCAAGGGTCAACACACCATCAGTGGTTGTGGTTCTGCAGAGGATTATGGCGTAGCTAGAGAAAAAAGCTGTAAGCAATGTGAGAGCTCTATGCACCCCCTCGCCCAAAATGCACACACACACACGCACACACACACAAATACATGACAGAACATACACAATAATATAAACTGGAGATCGATCTCTTGGGTTTCATGGGTTTCAAGGCTTCAAGCTTTATTCAAGCATTGTGCGTGTGTGCGTGTGCGTGCATGTCTGCGTGTGCGGTAGAGTGATAGTTTTCTTTTCATCTACCACTCAGGTTGTGTCACATGATCAGCACACACAGCTTCTTCATCACTGTCATATACAGTATAAGAGATGAGAGATCACACATACAGTATAATCACACACTTAAGATATTGCTAAAATAGGAAGTAAAGCACAAGTATTATCTTTCCAACCAGCTGTGTCCAACAGAGTGCAAGAAAACAGTTACAAATCTGCAACAAGTCCCCAGGTTACTAAAAGCCTCAAGGGGCTACTGTGATGATGATGGTGACTCAGTGTAGAGGCTCATAATAACAGGCTAGATGATAAATGTAAATTAGATGGGGGAAGGAACTACAATTTAAAGTTCTAAAAAAATTTTGTTTTTTGTAAGTTTATGTCATGATTATCAAAATTTGTTTATGCTGTATTAAATCAGAAACTTTATGAACAACAAGGGGAAGTCAACCCCCCCAAAAAAATTATTGACTATGTTTTATGCAGCCCCACTAGCCTAAATATGGCATTCTGATTAATATTGCATTATTGTAATATGAGTTAAGCAGCAAAATCCAGCAGTTTTTATCCATGTGACAGGGCGGCCATTTTGCCACTTGCTGTCAAGTAAAAATTACATCACAGTTGCTCAGGTCTCAGGTAACAACTAATCACAGCTCAGCTTTAGAAAACAGGGGAGCTGTGATTGGTCATTGCCTTAACCCTGAGCAACTGGGATGTCATTTTCACTCAACAGCAAGTTGCAAAATGGCCGCCTTGTCACATGGATAAAAACGGCTGGATTTTGCTTCATAACTCATATTCCACAAATGTAGTATTGACCAGAATGTTTAGACTAGTGAGTGAGGTTACATAAAACATATTGTCAAGAAATGATTAATGTTGACTTCCCTTTTAAACATTATGACACTGTAAGCAGCAACATAATATATACCAGAACAGAGAGTGAACATAATAGCTTAATGGCCATTTTCAGGCCATGATTGCCCCCCACCCACCCCTGTCGATGGGTAGGACTCGGCATATGTCCGTCGAACACCCCGGTGACCTTTTAGAGTGGGCATGCTGTAGTAAAAAAAATTTGCAAGCGCGAGCAGCAACATTTTGGGATATTTTTATTATAAATTTTAATATTACATATTATTTAATTATTATGTCATACCTCTGTGTAGGTATAAAATTAAAGCGGAATTGTTCAGGACAGACGCAGGTTGATGCGCACACACTGTAATGTAACCAGCTCCGTGGTGAGTAAAATGACAAAATCACATGCCCACAAGTTTGCCAATACGCTGGAATATACAGTATTTAGAATTGGCCAAGCCCATGAAGTGGCCTCAACCCGGGAGAGGAAAGAGCTGCAAGAGGTTTCAACTAACAACAATAATAATAACAAACAGCCAGCGAGCCATTTATATTTCTCATACGTCCTTGCTTGAAAGTGACGGACGAAATAATTCCCCATTTTCGTGGTGATTAGGCTACTTCAGTAGGACGACCTCTTGAAATTATATTCTCGCTGGAGCATTCCTGGTCATGGCCGGAGGACCGCGGAGTGGTCCCCATTCCATATGCACATGTGCGTTGTCAATGCTGCTTTACTGCCAGCTTTTTTTGCCGTTCAAAAAGCGCACCTACAGAAACAACCTCTCGGAACTAACACAACTTGATTTCTCATTGCGCATGCTCAAAACAAGCTGTCAGCTTTCCACCTCTCTGCGAGGAAAACAAGACAAATTACACAGGAATTTAAGACCAAAGCAGTAGAACTAATGTATTGTATAATAGAGGACACTGACAGGTAAATATTTTCAATGATTTTATTGAAGGGCTTAGGCATGCAATGCATTAATCGCTTATTATGACCACTCGCCAATGCGTGTACTCTTGTGTAATGAGGAGACGGTAAAATGGTGTCCATCCATCCATCCATCCATCCATCCATCCATCCATCCATCCATCCATCCATCCATCCATCCATCCATCCATCCATCCATCCATCCATCCATCCATCCATCCATCTTCTTAACCGCTTGTCCTCACAAGAGTCGCGGGGGGCGCTGGAGCCTATCACAGCTGGCTTCGGGCAGTAGGCGGGGTACAACCTGAACTGGTTGCCAGCCAATTGCAGGTAAAATGTTGTCAAAAATTCAATACTGCGCAACCCTTTCTGTGCTAGTCTGGAAAAAGACTTAAAGAAAGAAAACCTTGTGGGTTTTTTTTCTTTGGGATTTCACGCACACCTTTATCTGTGTAAATCTATTTGTTCCAAGCATAGCTGGTTTTGCATTACAGGATGTCCAGAATTGTATGCCATACTTGGTTTACTAAGCTTGTATTGCCGGAAGGGGAATTTTTCCCCGGGAAGGAACAAGATGTTCATCCACTAACATGTCTATCACATCTCTGATGGGCGCAAGCTTGTCAGATCTGGCTCCGGTTGACTCTGTTGTCAAATTTGAAGACTCTTGATATCATTTGAAAGGTCTGAAGTGACATTACTGCCCGAAAAAATATTTCTGCCTGTTGATACGTCCCCAAGTGGCCTTATTTCATGATCTACACAGTCCAGCAAAATTGCAGATATAGGCATCCAGGTATTCCCTTGTCAATGCACAGTGCCATGTCAATTGTGATTTTTTTTCTATTGAGGTTAATGATGACTATGTTAAGTAAAAATGGCACCAATATCACATTCAGATTTAGGCTAGCATTGAATGTTGATTAAACTGGGAATTCCTACCTTGGCAGATGTATTGTTTCAGCATAAAATAAGGCTTCAGCGATAGAGGCTGTTGAAGTCATAGAGCAGGGACAGGCGAGTGGGTGCACCCAGGCCATGTAGGCCCATGTAGTCAGAGTGGCCACTTGATTAATTTTTTCAAATTATAAATAAAATGTTTCCTCAGATGGAGCGTATCAGTTGTAAGTTCACCACTAGATGTCAGGCATCACTTACAACCGCCTCCAACCCCAAGTCTGTACTTCAACTTGTACTAAAGAGAGTCAAGGTGAAAATCAACACCAAGACCAAATTACGTCAAAAAAATTGGTGTCTTTGTGTTTTACTCATTTTACTAACTTGTCGATTTAGCATCAGCGCTATGCGACCGAGTTGTCACAGAGAGAATCCAGTCACTTTTCAAAATAAAATATATAATTTAATATACGTTTTTTTTTATTCTTTCAACTATGCGGCCTGCCATGGCCTGTTAGTTGTGGACCACTGATGTACACGATGCACAAATGACATCACATACACAGGCAGAAGGTGGGAAAATGAAACCTAAATCCAGTCTGAAAACTATTGGCCAGAAGCTTGCAGGAGTACCCAATGTGAATAGCTACTTGAGTCATAAATACTCAAATAAAAAGGCTATTGTAAAAATATTTATGGGCAAATTTCGAATTTGGACATCTTTAAGTCACCACTACAAAACTGATCTCAAAAGTACACAAACAACAGATGTTTTTGTCTTTTTTTCTTTTCACGAGAAGCGTTGACAGTTCATTTGAAGAGCATGGGTTGTTAATAAATTTGTGTCGTCTCAAAACATGAATATATTCAACACATAATAGTGTTACATATGCGTATGGTGGCTTGGACAAGCAGCTGTATGGGTGACACACCTACAAAAAAGCAGAGTGATCCTTACTGTTCTATACTGCACTGTGTTTAACAGGTTAGTCGGCCCATTTGGGAATTTTGAATGACATGCAGGACAAACATAAAACATAGAAAATGTGGACAAAATGAATTTTTGCACTTTAATGATAATTTGCTGTTTTGTTGTCAGTCGACTCAAACCGTTAGGCTGACACAAAGTGACTACTGTCAAATTAAAGCAATTTGACATTTAAATATTTTGAGGTGCAGACAGCCTGTGACAGGTCCACAATGCAAACCTTGAAGAGATGGGCTTAATGTTCATCACTGGTGTTTTGACACAGTAAGAACTCATTACCTGAATAGATTTGCTTCTGCTTTATCGACATGTTCGTTCTGCCTAGAAGTACAGTGGGGCATCAATGTATGATGGATTATATTAAATCCATATTTCATTTGACAAAAAAATTCAGTGGGTGATTAGATTTATTCCGTGTCTTAATGTGAGTCATACAGTGAATTGAGCAGTATGTGTGTGTGAGACGGTGAGAATGTGTGTTTGAATTGTATTTAGGTCAGAAGCTGCCAGGAAATCTGTGTTTCATTCTGCTCCTGCAAAGTGAAGCTGCTTGTTCAGGTTGCACTTGTTTGTCAGCCCACCAAGAAACGGGCTCATTAAGCTAATTAGTAGAATTAAAGCAGAGGTGACCTGCATGGCATCATGGCCCAGGGGCTGAACAGATGGGACAGTTACACCACTAACCTGTCAGCGCTGCGAGTCAACAGTTCTCCAACACAGAAGCAAAACTGTCACCATTGTGAGCTACTCTCATTTGTGAATTGAATTTGTTTACTGATATACTGTAGGTAGAATGCTATATTCCTTATTTTCTGTCTTATGGATGTTCAATATGCATGGTTTTGGAATGCAAATGGAAATTCAAATCTGAACGACAAAAACTGTGATGCATACATGGTAACCACTTGTGCACCATGCGGCATAAATAGATAGATAGATAGATAGATAGATAGATAGATAGATAGATAGATAGATAGATAGATAGATAGATAGATAGATAGATAGATAGATAGATAGATAGATAGATAGATAGATAGATAGATAGATAGATAGATAGATAGATAGATAGATAGATAGATAGATAGATAGATAAAATGGATTTATTTATTTATTTACAGATTTTAAGGGGAATGAGAAGAGCCGCTTCGATTGGCTGTGAATTAAGTCAGCAGTGTTCACATCAATAACGGCGCAAACCGCATGTTTCTAACTGCGGCAAGCTGTGTATGTCTGCAAAATTACAGCACTTGGTGTGGCATGCACCTGCGCACAGTTAGAATGTGCTTTGATATTTAACTTTAAGGAAAACATTACAGCATAAAATGACTAAATCTAAAAATACATCCCAATTGACACATAAGTAGTGGTGCAACACATCATCATAGATCTGTGGTCGGTTCGGATTGTGCAGGATCAAATTGTTTTGTGGGCTAACAGCTAACTGTTAGCATTATCAATGAGTGTCTGGCTGGTAAGTGAGTTGGTACCTGGGTTACTTTAATTGTTTTGCAATATTCTGGACCAGGGCTACTTTGTAATCCAATCTCCTTGTTTAAAGGAAGGGAATGTACCTTAAATTGCACGTTGAGGTCTTTTCACTTTTCCCCTTAAAAAAGAAAAACATTAACTCAAAATGTCAAACTTAGCTGTTTAGATTGTAGGAAAACTTTAAGCTATTAAAACCTTGTTATTTTACACATGTAAAAATAAGAATGTTTCTGCCTCATATTGCACTTAAAGTTGTGTTACTAAATCCTAAACGGCTATATTAGACATCTTGAATAGATTTTGTTTCAATTTAATGGGAAAAAGGGTTTTACAAAATAAATGAAGACAAGTACTATTTATATTATTATTATTTTTATTTATTTTTTGCTGATCTGAAAAACGATCCAATCCGTGACTCAAATCCGTGATCCGATCCGAACCGTGACTTTTGTAAACGGTTGCACCACTACACATATAAGTAAAGTGTCACTGTTGCTTTCACGCATTAACGGTCCAACACCTGCAGTGAGAAGCAGCATATGAGTGTGTGTGTTTCCATGAAAATGCCAACTGAAATTGTGTGGCACTTGTCAAAGTGTCTCTCGGCAGGTTTACTGAGATGGTTATTGTTCAAATTGTTTGACTGTGACTTTTCAGCTCCCTGTGAGCTTGTGTCGGAATAACATGCCAACAGACATCACTGTCACTTCATTGACCAGACCTAATACTGTACACTTCCTCCTGGTCCACATGCCAAGTTAAATTTTCTAAAACATACTCGTTTAGACATCAAATGTTATATGTGTCAACAATATGTGTTCTTATTTTCTTCCTTGATTTCGGTGTAGATTTGGGTCAACAGGTTGGCCAACCTTTTGCTTTCCGGCCAGTCACTGATCGTGTACTGGTTTATACGGCCGGCATCTCTTCTTCCTTAAATGAATGTTGTATCTATCGGGCTTGGAGAGTGTTGGAATACTTGAAACGTGGTTATGTAATGTGGATACAAAAAAGGTATATTCCACCACAGGTACACAAATTAAACATGTAATCACATCAAAGGTGCAAATAGTAAAAATGCAGGTCAGGAGACTCACAGCACTGCCAGTTGCTAGCAATAAAACTGCTTTTACCAGGTTGTAGATCATGCAGAAAATAGGAACAACACGACCGTACAGGGCAAGTTACGCCTTCCAGCTGTGAAATTGCTGTCATTACCCAAGCACTTGACTTTTTTTTTTAACACACTGTCAGGTGAGACCTCTAATATTAACTAAAGTTAACTTTAGGAAACCTTCATATACTGCTACCTCTATACTATATATTGAGACTGTGTGTGATAATGCTGATGTGTGGGGTTGGAGTGATATTTTACATTTTGATAAAAATAGCTCTGGCTTGCTTGTAATTATAGTGGGTTCCTGTTGCTGTGGTTGATATTACTACATTGATATTAGTGTGGCTTTGAGTTACATGACTAACCTCAATAAATGTATCTTCACTCATCTTGTTGGCTAAATTGTTTTCTTTTAACCTTTAAAAGACAGAAAATATCAGACAAATTCATATGTATTGTGGAAATATATACTTAACTGGCATTTGCTTTATTTTGTCATATTTTGAGTACTTGGTTTTAGGGTACCCAAAAGTAATTGAACATAAACAAGTTCGATTTTATTTTGTATGATGGTGGTTAGATTATGTTACTGACTAGATACATAAACAGTTAACTAGTATCGGTCTGTTAATACATTTTATAATTAACAATCACCACCCTGGAGTCAATTTCAGGAGCTAAAAAATGAATTAAACAGAGTGAAGAATTAATATATCCATAAAGACAATGTAAAAAAAAGAAAAAAAAAAAGTTAGGTCCCGATCATATTTTTTTCCACCCCAGTCCAAGTCACTTGATTTTGAGTATCTGCTGAGTCCTGATCAATATATCTGCAATGAATGAAATGCAGTGAAGAAAACAAAAGAAGACCACATCCAAATTGTCTCAATTATCTCATTATGTATTAATTTTGAATGGTTCAAATCAAGTAATCTAAAATATTTTATTCTTGAGTTTAGTAATTAAGAAAATTAAAAAATACAAACATCTGAAAATCATGTGATTGGCCCTGATTTCCGAATATGTTGATCAGAAAAATGTGCAAATGCTTGTACTTCTGTTTTTGTTTTGTTCTGTGTTCTATCACCATGCACAAGCACACACTGAGTCTCATAATAGACTCGGTAGCCACCGTTAATTTCACACAGACTGGTTCAGAGGAAGAGAGGAGAGCCAAGCAGAGATTGAATGGGGAAAAAAAGACGTTGAAAAAGGAAAATACAAGAGTCTCTTCATTCCAGTTTAGTCTTCACCAACCCACCCACCCTCATCTCTCTCTCTCTCTCTGGTGCATTTTCAGTGATGTATGGCTGCCATCACAGAAAATAATGACTCGTCTGCCTGTAATCTTTTATTTCACAGCAAGCCTGGGGAGGGAGGAGAGGGGGACAGAGGAACACAAGTAGTAGAATTTGGTCTCTAGCTAAAAAAGGAGCAGGAAAAGGTGAACATGGAATGAAAGAAGAGCAAATCATGAGTAACTGTCGGAAAATTAGCAAATAGGGGAGGAAGATATTGTCTGGTGTGAGAGCATGAAAAGGGAGGTGAAGTAAGATGAGCATGTGAAGTGGATGTGGATATGAGGATATGGGGGTGGGAGGAATGGATGGTGTCCTTTTTATGGGAAAGGGAAAAAGAGACAGACGGGAAAGGGAAAAGAGAGGTTGAAGACATAATAGCAACTAGAGCATGTTCAGTCACCTTGCATAAAAAGAAAAAATGCCTCCATTTCTTTCCAGAACAAGCTGATTTTAGAGCAGATTTGCCTCCCTCTTAATCCATTCAAACACCATCAAAAGTGATGGTAAGAGAGCATTAAATTGAATAGGATGGAAAGATCAGGTGTGTGAACTACAGGTTGTAGAGTGGCCTTTTATTTGTATGTGCATTTAATTAAATAGAACGAAGTTGGATGACACAAATCAGCGAGACTCTTGATCAGGGTTATTATAGCTTTGGAAATTTCATTTTAGTTTTTATTTCATTTTGAGTTTTGTTTTTTAAATTTAGTTTTCTTGATGATTTTGTAAAAATGCTTAATTTTAGTTTTAGTTAGTTTCAGTAGTAGTTTCCTTTTTTTTTTTTAATGTGTATCACTTGTGTATATAATTTAATAAACACCATAGTAAAATGAGAAAAAAGTAACAAATTTCTTACCTAGCGCTGCATTTCGGCTGAACCGAGCCATTGGAGCCAAAAGTTAAGCACGCAAAATTGTCGCCTAGGAGCGACGTCATCTGAAGGTGTTTTTCTGTTGGCTGCTGCTAGATGACATCACTTCTGTGTGACACACTTTCAAACGTTCTTATTCGGGTTAATGTTGAAATAAAAAAATCACATTTAAAAGCATCCCCAAAGTCTCATGTATTAAATTATTTACCAAAGACTAAATTGAAGAACATTTTTGCTATAATTAAATTTAGTTTTAGTTAGTTTTGTAAACGTAAAATGTAGTTTTAGTTAGTTTTAGGTTTTTTTCAAAAGCATTTTTGTTTTAATTTTATTTCGTTAACGAAATTATTTGTAAATTTTAGTTTTAGTTTTTTCGTTAGCTTTTGTTAAATGTGCATGTCGCAATATTGATGCAAATTGGAGTGTTAAAATAACCATATTTTTCACCCACACATGTTTTAAGAATTGTATAATGGACAGGAGGCACTACTGTGGCACAATGGCTGTTGCCCCTATTTTCCTGTAGAGTGAAATAATGATTGGGTGTTCGGGACAGAATCTATAAGCTTTTGTGAAGTCAGGCGCGTGCGTGCACGTCTCTCTCCCGCTCCGCGGAAGCGCTGGGAAGGCGGAAGTGTTTGGGAGTGTGTGGACGAGACCGTGGAAAGACATGTGTGTGCGACAGCAAATATAAAAGTGTGTCAGTGCGACCCTCGGTCTCCCGGTGGCTCCTTTTGTTCGACCATTGGGCCGAAAGTTTGGCGACGGGAGTTGTCCACGGCGGTGACTCTGACCGAGGGAAAAATCTACCCTGCGTTTCCCGACCACAGTCAGAATACCGAGCAGGAAAGGATAACACTGTCTAATGTGACACGTGCACGATGCTGGCTTCCATTCTGCTTTTCGCCAGAGGGGTCGCAAATCTGCAAAAACTCGTTCGGTACCTTTAACTAAAATAACCTTGGTCTTGATGTAGTTTGGTTAAATTCTGCATTGTCAAACATGGGTGTGAAATACGGTAGCCCTAAAGGTCAAGAAGAATGGACTGGTGGACCCTAGGAACACTGCAGATTCTCAATTTAGGTAGTGCACATACTTGACTCGCCCCAGTGCCTGGCAACCACTGCTTAACTAGTGCTACCATACTTCTAGCCAACAGGAAAGTTGAACCCATCCATTGAAATGCTGCTTTTATATATTTAACACAAATAAGCTTTGTCTGCGCAAAGGTTCTTCTCTCTCAATTATCTACAGTGTGCCTAGCTGCACCATTTTGGTTGGAATATTTGCATGGTAAGTTACATTTTTGACAACAGAAATGTGTATTGCAGTGAACAAACTTACTGTTCTTCCAGAATGGAAAGGTTATTTCTGTGTGTGTGTTTGTTTAAAATAGATTTTAATTTCTCTGAATGCATTACTGGCCATGGCTATGCAATACTAATAAAAACCCTTAATATTACCAATGAGTTGTAAAACTATCTTTCATTGAGGAGAATGTAAATATCAGCTGCTCTGACCATTGTCTCGTTCTAACACAACTGAACAGAGTTTAAGCAGCTCTCACAGGACTCATTAACATGGTCTTCTTCATTAAAGATCCGTCTTTCTGTGAAGGTCCCTAACGAGCCGTTGCCTGACCTTGAGTTGTGTTTTTTTACAGCGTGCGCTAACAAGCGAGCTCAAAGCATCCTGTCAACATATGGCGAGGCCGACCGGGCATCTTGGATCAGGATGGAGACTCCACAGGATGAGCTGGAGTGACTCCAGATGGAAGCAACTCGGTGTAATTAAAGCACATTAACAGTTCGTTGGTACCAACTGTGCAATTTCCCCATGGAACTTCTTTTAAAAATAAATAAAACTCTTGGTTCTGTTGAATAGGATAGCTGACAATATTATGCTGTTAAACACGTTTAATGATGAAACTACTGACACAGCTTTAAAGTCAACCACATTTTTGTGTCCTCTGTTTTGTTTTTCCCGCTGGTCGTCTCATTCAACATATACAGTTCTCTCTTACACACATACAAGCACTTCAGGCTCTGGTTTGTTGGCTGAAGCTGTGGTGCCTTGTGTAATTCTGTCAGATCTGCACAAAATTGTGCCAACAGAAGTGTTCCTCCAGAGATGAGACAAGAGCCATAACCTTCACACATGAAGCCATATGTGCATGTGTCTGTAAAGCGTATACACATATTGTACATAGCATACATTGTGATTTGTGTATCAAGTGGATAACGCATAGTAAATTTGTATTTGACACCATGTGTTCATTCAAAATTACACCAATCAAACTTATACCTCTGAAGTGATGAACAAGAATTTATATTTTCCCTTGCCCGGACACGGTTCACGGGATCGAAGGTGAGTGCCTGGTGGCCAGGCCTGCACCCATGGGGCATGGCGGGGCTCAGTCCAAAACGACAACAGGGACCTTAGTGGTCCGATCCTTGGTTACAGAAGCTGGCCCTCATGATGTGGAATGGCACCTCTTTGACAGGGAAGGAGCCTGAGTTTGTGTGCAAGGTCGAGAAGTTCAGACTAGACATAGTCGGGCTCACCTCAAAATACAGCTTGGGTTGTGGTACCAGCAAGGTTATTTTAGTTAACAAAACCTAGCGAAAAAAACAAAAACGAAAATTCAAGAAACTTCTTTTTTTTATGAAATAAAATAAAAATGAAAATGCTTTTAAAAATCGAAAACTACATTTTATGTTAACAAAACTAACTAAAACTAAGTATAATTATAGTGAAAATGCCCTTTGTTTTAGTCTTTGGTAATTAATTTAATACATGAGCCTTTGGGGATGATTTTCAGCGTGATTTTAAGTATATTTATTTTGGTATTAACCGGAATAATGACGTTTGAAAGCAGTGGTGTAGTGGTCCCTGGAGAAGTGGGTATACTCTAAAATGTACTTGAAAAACGCTCTGTTATAGAAACGGTGAAATGTGAAGGAAAAACCATTGTTTGTAATTACGCACAATCATGAATGAATTAGGAGCAGTTTGTAATGTAAAATGTATTTATTGTGAGGTAAACATGAATAATATGTTATCTACTATAAAATTAAACTACATCAAATAAGGGCTATAATTACTTTAAGTTATTGTATACAGCATTCCTGTTGGAAACTTCATTTTTGTGTTGGGGAATTTATTGCTTATATGGACAATGGAGGTAATTAAAAAGCTCCTTGGTGGTAAGATCCCAGGTGTGGATGATATCTAGTTGACACAACTCTACAATATCGCATAGATCAGGGGTGGGCAAACCCGGTCCTCAAGGGCTGGAGTCCTGCAGGTCTTGGATGTTTCCCTTCTCCAACACAGCTGATATATGATCAGCACATCACCAAGCTCTGCATGAGTCTGATAACGGGCCTGTTGATTGGAATCAGCTTGTGTTGGAAGAGGGAAACCTCCAAAACGTGCAGGACTCCAGCCATCCTGGACCAAGTTTGCCCACCACTGGCATAGATATATGTGCTGCACCTACAGTACGTCTGTCTTTGGCTCACAAAAAAAAAGCAAAATTAACTCCACACAGCATCAAAACCAGTGGAATCCATAACAACAGCTCAGCGGGTCATCACTATACCAGTCTACGACTGCCCGTTTATGTTGTTACTGAGGGGAATCGAGGGGTTTTGGGTCAGTGAACACAGAAGCGCTGACCATTCTAACCCTAACTGTTAAGTCGGTCAGATCCAGCAGCCTACGAAGCCAACAAGGCCAATGACCGTCAGTCCCATCTATGTGCAGTAACTCCTGTAATTTGCTGTGCGGTCAAATGTCCATTGTTTTACAGTGGACTACATCAGATAGATAGATAGATTGAATTATCCAGCTGCTCCAGCTGACATACAATACACTCATTAAAAATAAAATAAAAACAATACATAGCGCTACACTACATCATAACGAAAGATGTTTCTAAAATTTTTGTCATTGAATTTATCTGGTAAATGTAGAAATGGCTCTAAACGTGACAATGACAATCCAAACTGAACAATATTATCTTTGCAAAGGAATAATATCTGATACAACTTTCTGTTGGATTACGTTTGTTTGCATATTGTATGCATACCTACAGAAGTGTCAAGTCAGTTTGACACTTGACCTCAATTAGCTTAAATAACCTCCCAGCCCACAGCCCCACAAATCTCTGGCAGAATATGTTAATCAAGAACTAGGCTTTAAGTTCAAACAGAGGTTTAATTAAGACACACAAAAAAATTATTCTTAAACTATATAGACTACAGCACTCAATTTGTCTAATAGTAGAGATTTATTTTGGACTGATGCAAAAGATTTTGTAAATCAGGGTACTCGCATACCACTTTTAAACCATTAACTGATTTTTTTTAACGTGAAAGGTTTTAGGCTGTAGACAGAAGGCTAAAGTCATCATTCAAACCATTATGCGCTGCTGGTCAAATAATATACTAGTGATGAAAGAAAGCTCATTCTCTCCGTCTGCAAAGTATGCGTGATGTCATGGTCATAAGGTCGATTGACTTGACTTATCATCACTTTGAACCAATATCCACTTCCTGAAATCTAAACACTGCTTATGTATGTGATGCCCTGTGCTTTGTGCTAATTTTTTTGTGTATTTATGTCACACTCGCTCTCCTTGTGATCAATGCATCTTGTCAGACAGTAGCTGATAGATTATTGATTGTAATCAGGCTGTCTTCTTTGTGTGCAGACAGACTCTAATTCCTCTGTCAATCTGCCTGCTTTCTCATTTTCTCTACCTCTCACTAAAAATACTGTAAAATAATGAATGTAATATATTTAATTTACGTAGTTACTTGTTTTAAATCAGAGACAATCGTATAAAATGTGATTCATTGACAAAGATAAAGTGTCTGAAGAGCTACACCTTCAAAATTAAATTTTTCAATCTAGATCAGGGGTGTCCAAACGTTTTCATTTGAGAGCCAGATGCAGAAAAACACAAGGATAAAAGGGCTACTTTGAAATTATTTGACTTTAATGTATTAAAAACACTGAAATCAATAAATAAAGGAATTATGTATTATTTAGATGTTCAAGTTTTTTTTAAACTGCTAAATAACAGCTTTGCGTTAAAGATGATCAGGCAATTAGTTTAGCATCTCACTAGATTAGATCATGCCTGCAATGAACAGAGACCAAATCCCATCACCTAACCTGTACTTTTAAAACAGTTACTTGAGAGTCATTGATATTCATTCATCAGGTCTTGAGTAATTTTTATATTATTAAATTGTATATGCCGCGGGCAACTGAAAATTGGATGGCGGGCCACAAATGGCCCCGGGCTGTAGTTTGGACACCACTGTTCTAGATAAATAAGTCACTTTTGAAACAGACTCAAATATGCGGTTTATATGTGGTCAAGTTATCCTTTTAATACTTAAACTATTCAATAAATATCTTCAACTTCCACCAAACTTCAAGGTAATGTGAGTTAAGCACCTTTCCTGAGCTTATTGTTAAGAAAAATTGGAAGAGTTGTATGTGTGTGTGTGTGTGTGTGTGTGTTCAAGCAGTAATTCTCAGTAGGTTGCGAACAGGCATGTCAAAAATTGTTTTAAGTGGTTTAAAGTGTGATGAGGGACTTTTATTTTGGGAATTATTTCATTTGCGGTAACACGGCCTGACCGAATGCACAGGTACCAAATACAGTACATGGTCCACCACTGGTAATATTGAGGAGGAAAACATCAGCTCACGAAATAGACCCCAAAGGGAGATTTTGCTGGAGTACGGGTATTTAAATTACAATTTAACCCTTTTTTTCCATAAATGAAGATAGTTCCGAGGTGTTTTTGATAAAACTCAAGATTTCCACTATATTTTTCACCCTTTCTCTCCAGCTATGGCTCAGCATCCAGTTTTGTAGGGCTGTCCAGGCTTATGCAAATTAACCACTTCTCAGCCAACCCCCACCTTTGTGCCAACACGTTGGGTTACCATGGCGGCTACTGAACGTAACTGTAAATAACTGACGGTAAATGCCACACAAAGCTTGAGACTGCCTACTGAAGTATGTTTGAGAGTAAAGCATACACGATGTCCATACATTTGTGGTTGATTTTAACTCATGTAAAGCACTTTGAGTTGCATTTTTATGTGTGAAATATACTACTACTAATAATATAAATAAAGTTTAGTTGCTTGATTGATGATTGAGGTGGAAGCCCACAGATTCTGAGCTTGTGACGTGTGTGGTGGTGGATATAATTTTATTTCATAATGACAACATCTTTGGACAAACCTTCTGAATCATTGAAATATTTTCAATAGCCTTTTAAATGTAATTTTTCGCGTGCCAATCTCCTGCAACTACACGCATCTATCTTTCTGCACTAAATTTAAAAGGGAATGAAGGGAACCTCTGCCATTGAATTGAAAACAAGTCAGCTGCATTCCTCCCAACAACGGCGCAAACACCCCATTCTAGGGTGTCGATCTAGGGAAATACTAAATGAAAAGGAAACTCCGCTAGACAGACTGTGCTTTGCACTATAGACTTGCGCTGGGAACGAAAATAGGGCCAATAGTGTTGTGACTAGTTGTTGGACAGAAGCCATTTTTTTCTAAACTGCACCCTGGAGAACAACAATGTGCATTCCTTCATACTACCTTAACTTTAATAACAAGTGACAGTGTGTGTAGTGAAGAGTCTTACTACTTTAAATGTAAATCTTCTTTCAGTATGTCCCCTCCAGTGTATGTTATTCTTCTTGTCTTAACATCCCTTTCTGAGGCCTGTCATTCTCCTGCTATGTTAATGTTGAAAACACACACACAGAACATGCCAAAGAAAAAATCAAAATACAGTACATGCAAAGTTCATCCTTTGATATAAACTGTGGTCTGGCTTTATTTTTGTGATCGGTGTAAATCCGGTGCACAGCGTTGCGTAACTGCGTGTTAGACAATCCATTCATTCTCTGTACAGCATATCTTCGCAGATGTTGGTAATTTCACGAGAGGGAAGGCTGTGCCGCTGTGGGAGTGGTCACAGCCAACTTCAGTCATGGCAAATCAAGTGTATCCTTCCATTCTCTTTAAAATGTCACAAAAATAAAAACAATTCCACCCATTTTTTTTATTAATTACATAGGCAAAAATGAGTCTGTGACATCATTTAGGTATGACTTCTAGCAGTTTGTCAATTGTATGAAATAGCCGATAAAAGGTAAAAAGGTTTGAAAAACGAGCAGATCAGAGTTTGGCATCGTCATGACATAGATTTGCTACTTATTATTCAAGTACATGCCTACTCCGTGGTTGCTACACGCTCACTCATGAATGAAAAATGGCTGAACGGTTGTGCAGCTGCATCTTATGCAAGGCTATATCTTTGAATCACCTGCCAACCTCAGGGAGATGAGGAATAAATGGCTTCAATTTCATTTTGGAGAAATTCCTACACAATTTGGAACCAGAATTGGGCATAGTTCATGGAGGATGACACCGTAAGCCTGAGTTTTCCCACATGCTAAACAATATGAATGTAATGATACAGGGATCATGATTCGGCACACACTGTTATTGAACGATAGGAAATTATGTCAAAACGGCCTTGCACCTTTTATCATGGGGGATATACAATATATGGGAAGTTAAAAACGTAATTAACCCCCAAGCATGACACACGCCCAGGGGGTGCCAAAATAATTGGGTGAAAATTCATCTTCAATATAATTATATTCAAACCAATGATCATGTTAACTCTTACAGGAGTGAATTGAAATCTCTATAAACAACTTCCAGCATTCCCACAATAAAAAATTAGAAGAGCAGCAAAGTGAATTAGTATCATCATTCATACCTGGAGCATAAAAACTAACGTACAAAGTCAAAACAAAAAAGATTGTAAACAAACAACGCTGTGAGGACAAAGCTCTTCAGCTTGGTACTGTTGCCAGTCACTTTGTAAAGGTACTGCTGCAACAAAACACATTGTGCATAACCTACACTAGCCCGAAGAGCCAGGTAGTAAAACACAAATTGAATACGCAGGCAGAGCGGTGGATTACGCATTGTGCGTTACCTATGTAGAAGTAACATTTGAGTGGCAAGGTTAGTTGCTGACTTGCTGAGTACAGTTTTCCTACGCTATAACGTGGTTCATTGTTCACAGCCTTGCTGTATAGCAGATTTGTGTGTGTGCAATTTTGCATGCATTTTTTCCCCGTAATGTACCTATTTTATAAATTTATGAAGGTTTGATCATTGAGAATGTTTAAACAAGAGAATTGTGAGAAAATGTAAATGCCTCAATGAGAAAAGTGTATAAACTGTGTGCTGAGGGGATTTAGAGCCTTAAAATATTTATAATAAATGTAAAACATAAAGCTAAATATTTAGCGGATTTCATTGATTTTTTGGGGGGGAACCTAACCCCAGCAGAAAATGAGGGAACACTGTATTTCAAAATTTATGATGGTGGTAATTGGACTGTAAATGGTATATGTAGTAAAATGATTCTATGACTGAGTAATACTATTTAAAACAATCTAATTTTTAGCAAAACAATTCATATTAAAGGGCAATAACATGTAAGTACATTATCTAATGTTAAAGTAAAAAGCTAAAACAATAGTGACAGCTTCAATTGTAGAGAAAAGTAAAAGATGAGTAAGTCTAAGGCTGCAGCTTATTAGACATTTAAAATGGCTGTATAGTTTCTGTTACCACTGATTTACAATAAGTTCTCGTATTAATTTTAGTACATATTTTTCAAAATCGTAAATCCTGTTTTGGAATGAAACTTCTTGTGAACTTTCAAACTACTGAATACAAATAAAACATTTAAAAAAAGGATAAAGTTGCTTGATTGTTGCTTGACAGAGTAAAATCCAGATAAAATCTTGTGTGAATGAATCACTCTCAAGTGAGGAAGCTGCACATATTTACAAAAATGTTTTAACCAACCCTGAACACGGAACATCTAATTAGAATTTTAAAGCAATGCCTAACTAATACTACATCAAAGAATAATAACTTCTGGCTGATTGGTATACTGCTCGTTCTCTGTGGGGAAGGTGCAAATTTATTGATTGAGAAAACTTTTTAAAAATGTCAAAATGACAAAAGCTATCCAGAGCAAAGGGAAGGGAGTGAATAAAATGTATTTTGTGAGCTTGTGGAGATTGTCGATGGAGGGGAGTGCCAGATGAAATCTGTCCAAGTGCGTCACATTGGCTACTGTGTCTCAGTGTGTAAGTTTGAGTCGCTAATGCTTGGTTAATTTTGCACCATGATAGTATGACCCGACATGGCCGCAGCAAGACATTGCTATACCAGTTACCAATCAGAGGGAAGCGGGAAAATGTGTTGCATATAAAATATTATTGACAAATCCAGCCATTCTAGATGCTTGAATAGCTTAAAATAGGGCATCCTGGGATTTAAATAAAATAAAAATAAAAGGGGAAATAAAAGGGGAAATAAAAACAAAAGTAACAAAATATAATTCAAAAATTAAACACAAAAAATATATAAATGGAAATAAAAACTAATATGTATATGAGCCCTTGGAACCTGTTTCCTACCACCAATTGTTTGTATGCCCACACACCCCACTCACCATAGCTGTGCCACCCTGTGAGATAATTAAAAAACATATAATTCAATCTATCTGAGGGTTTGGCGTCTGCTGTTCACATATTTATGAATTAAAAATGTCGCACAAGACAAGCTGTCTACCCTGCACCAACACTTAGACATAGTCTGAGCAGGCGTCAGGTTTATATCGTAAGGGTAAGTCATCAGGCACATCTCCAAGACGCTCCTTCTGCTGCTCCAGACTATCCAGTTGGGGGAGACCGGTCTGCCAAATTGGACATGCAGCAAGCCTTGCACTAATATGTAAATCAGGGTCCGCCAGCATTTGGGCCAAGGCACAGATGTGGTGTTTATAAAAATGGAGCCCTAAGACTTCGTCAAGGACTTGCTTTTTGATCCACTCTGTCTTCTATGACAAGGCAGCCACCTATCTGCTATGTAAGTTATCCATCAGTTTAAATGACCTTAGCACGATCACAGGTCTGCCAGACTGAATACAAATCCCCAGGAGTCTCACATGGCTATAGAATGAGTGTGTGTCATGGTGGGCCTGTTGGTCGAGGTTCCGTCACCTCTCAGCCCTTTAATTCTCTGTCTCACTGAATCCATTAGAGTCAATCTGTGATATCTGTTACCATCTCATCAACACTCTACATTTACATAAACATGCATAATTAAGTGAAGCAGCCAAGAGGCATGGGTGTGATTACAGATGAAGAGTTTGTTTATTTATGTATCCATAGCTTGATCCAATCAGAGTAGAGTTGACAAACAGTGGTTTGGGGTGATAAAACACACACACACACGCACACACGCAAACACGCACACATACAAACACATTAAGAAGACTGGCAAGCTTTGCTCTACTTCACTCTCCCTCTCTCAGAAATTATCAATCTTCATTCATCGTTGCAACTGAAGTATTGAAAAGAGAGTTGACCTGTTTGTATGTGTGTGTGTGTGTGCGTGTGTGCGTGTGTATCCTTGTGCTTAAGGTTAATGCTGATAATGGTTGACTGGAATCTTTCATTTAACTGCTTTATTATGGTTCCTTTCGTCTGCCAGCTCACCGTGCCAAATAAGAAGCAAAACCTGCAGCCAGAAATCACTGCTGCCATGTGACTGTTAAGCAGCTGAAATCCATCCAGGAACATGTGCATTGCAACATGTCTGTCTCAGTTGTAAGCATCTATTTTAATGAAATGGTGCTCCTCCAGTGATCAGTGAAGACGCAGACAAATGGGACTGATCCTTTCTCGACATGTAATGAACATTCAAACCTACTTGTTCTTTAATTTGGTTTTTGTTTGTTTGAACAACCAACAGTTAAAAACTTTTCAAGCACAACTTTGACTATAACACTACTATTTTTTTCTTTTGTGACAGCTCAAATATGTAAATCGTAGGTGTCAAACTTCAGTCCTGGAGGGACGTAGTCCTGCAGGTTTTGGATGTTTCCATTCTCCAACACAGCTGGTATATGATCAACTCATCAGCAAGCTCTGCATAAGCTTGATAACGATCCTGCTGATTGGAATCAGCTTGTGTTGGAAGAGGGAAACCTCCAAAACCTGCAGGATTGCAGCCCTCCGGACCGGAGTTTGACACCTATGAACTAAATCATGTTTTCCTGCTATAAAACAACATTGAGCTTCTGAGCCCTGAAAGAGATGCTTGGGCTTTAGAGTGACATGGAGTTAGTTTTGTTTCATGTTATGTCTTGTTAAGTTTTTGTGTCAACCTGTCCTTATCTACCCGGTCCCTGGTGTCTTCCAGTTAGCTCCCTCAGCCAAGTGTGTCTTATCTAGGTGTTCCTCGTTGACTAGTTAGTTTGCTTGTGTTTAGTTCCTGCCTCCTTTCAGTCTTTGTTGGCTTGTTTGCTTTTGCTTGTCATTCCTGTCAGTTGTCATGTGCCGGTGAATTTTGTGTGGTTATTTGCTTGTTACTTTATCTACTTTTTGGACTTGAATTAATACCAATTTTAAGTTTTTTGATTATTCCATGGTGCCTTGATTTATTTGATTTACGTTTTTTGTAAATAAATACCTTTGAGTATGCATATGCCCTTGTTCTCCTGTCTCTCTGTGTTTGGGTCTTAAATCAAGCACGCTCCATGGCATTTAAGAAACAGTCCGGGAACAATTAGTAATCATAAAAAAGTAAAAGCACAAATGAGGAGCCGTTGAATTTAATAAATGAATGACCTTGATGCTTTTAGTCACATGTAAATGTTAAATTCTACTGTCTCTCTGCGTAACTATGTGTGTTGTCTAAAGAGACATCCTGACTTTCGTGTCATAAATTAGCATCAGCAATGACAGTAGAATGTCCATTAGCCTGTGCACAAATATTAAAACTCCCCCGTGGCTTCTCAAGTGTCCTTCAGGAGAGAGCCTTTTTTTAATACAGTGGCTGTGAATTGTATCTGCTTGATTTGCATGTGTGTATTCTATAAACATATTTAATAACATTGCTGCCAAAGGGTTGAAAATATTTGTGTTGAATATAATTGGTACACATATTAATTTAATTATTCAAATAATTGTGAGTTCAAAAAAGTTCAATGTTAATTTAAAGACTGATATTTACAACTATTAGAGTAGAAACGTTTTTTGTTTGTTTTTTTGCTGAATATGCCACAAATTGTTAATGGATGTTGTTGATTTAATTGAAAAAAAAACAGATTGATGGTAGCAAGCAAAAAACTAAGTTTTTTCTTTCTATTGTATTTCTTCCCTTTCCTTTTGGTTAATTAATTGCTTGATTATTTGATGAGGACTTTAGCTCATAAACCGTTTATTTTCTACTGTGTATTCAGTTTAAGGTGACAGGTGGACTGGAGTCCCTTAAAACTGACTTTGAGAGAGGGAAATCAACACCCAGGACTGGTCACAGCATGGGTAACTTTCCAACATGGATTTAAATGCAGAGACAATTTGGACCTTGTTGCTAACAATGTAGCAAGTCCAACTGAGATCACAATCACAACCAAAGCAGGTGCCTCTACTGCAGCACATAAACAGATAAGTCAAAGTTTGGAGTCTTACCAGCTCCCACTTGAAGCTGTAAGCATGCTACTGGAATAATAGTAAAACATTTGCATCAGTTACTGTAGCTCTTATAAACCTGTTTGTAAGTCAAGCACACTTCAGCCTGAACACTAATCAGTGTGTGTGGAACTCACAGTTTGTTTGTACAGAGAAATTAAATGTTTTATCTCAAAAGCTAATGTAGCCGAATTCAAAACAAATTTAAAAAACAGTTTGGAATAAAGAGAGAATAAAAAGCATGATTTATCAAATGAGGTGACATGATTATGGTCCACTAATCTCTAACTACGCTGCAGCAGATGTAGAGAAAAACAACAGTATCATTCTTCTCAATAGAAAAATGAAATTATTTGTTCCCCCTGTTGGTTTTCCTGTTGCACAGCAGATGCATTTAGTTTTGCCATCGTAGGACATGAAGCTCCTTGCTGTGTTTCAAACATGAGCCATAAAACACACATCAGGAGATGCACATCAGCTGCCTCATAAAGCACACCAGTTTGTGCTGCACTGATCCACTCAGACAGTCCTCCTGCCTGCAAGGGACAGAATGCAGCACCACACAAACACTGAGTCAGCTTCTTCTTCTTCTTTTTAAATATTCAGAAGCAATGCACTATGAGATTACACCTTTTCCTATGAATTATATTTATATATATATATATATATATATATATATATATATATATATATATATATATATATATATATATATATATATATATATATATATATATATATATATATATATATATGTTTGCCTTTATTATGTGTTCAAAGCTATATAATTAGAACCTGAAGTAAATATATACATATTTAGAACTCCGAAGGAATTAATTCAAGTTTGTTAATGTTGATGTAAAAATCCCCTACCTTGGAGAAAATACATAAAATTTTTGACTTTGCTATTCTCCAGGAGCATTATCCAGTGGGAAACATGACTCATGCAAGAATAACAAAATAAAAAATTCATGAAACTGCAAAGTGTACTAAAAAGGGTTATCTCTAAAAGCCTTAATGTTCATCAGTCCAAGGTAAGACAGAATTGCTATGAATGGAAAAAGTTCAGCACTCTTGGTACTCTCCCTTGAAGTGGATAATACAATTCAAGACTGCAGCACAGAATGCTCAATGAGGTGAAGAAAAACCCTAACGGGTCAGGTAAAAACTTACAGGGTCCTATTTTCGTGCCCAGTTTTTTTCTTACTGGTGTTTTCCTAGGCAGGCACAGGTCGAAAGGGGCCACTGCGCCATTGTGGAAGGAAACCCAGACGACTTGACTGCCATTCAATAAAAGCAGCTCCCCTCATTCTCTTTAAATTCAGCGCACGAGAGGCGCTCTGTCTACATGGCAGAAGGACTCGCTGGAGACCATCCATGACAGTGGCGTGTGCAAAGTACATTTAAAAGGAACTGCAAGAAGATAATGTTGGCTGCTCTGGAGTGGGCACTAGGAGACCGATTTCTACGCCCAATCGTATGTCCGTTTGTGACACCACCCACCACCACCCCTCCCCCCTCCCCCCTCCCTCATTGCTGTGCCGCAGCCCCGGGGAATGTTTGATGTGAATATAAAAAAGATTATAATAATGCATTCATGATTCATAGGGATTGGTGCACATTGTTGTGAATGAAATATGATGACATCCACCACACATGAACTCAGAATCTGTCTGCCTGCATCTCAGTCAAAATCACCAAAATCGTGTTACGCCACCTCCGCCACAACTTAGACCTGCATTTAGCTGGTCTAAATTCTAGACTACTTTTTGTCACCAAATTGTCAGGTGCACCTGAGGGCGTGTAACCTAAAACGCCCAGCGAGCTGCAACATGGTCTGCCAAATTCCTAAACACAGTAAACTAGACTTGACCCAGCACAAAACTTATTCAGATAAATTGTAGGGGTGAAACGGTTTTTGAAAACCGTTAAAACCGTTCGGTTTCATAAAAGTTCGATTCAGTCCGTCTGCCTTAATACTGTAGTAATTAGCTGTGAATAATATACACTTCCACTTTTAAAACTGCCTTAAGCACTTTGACACTTTTTTACACAGGACTGTCACCTCTGGACTCAGGTGTAAATGCAGCCTCCATGATACTCGTGCATGAGCCGCGCAGGCCTGTACAAGCACGAGCGAACAAAAACTCCTCCGGCAAGAGGCTACTATTTACAAACTAGCAAAGATGACTTCAACTGATAGAATGATAGAAAGATAATGATGAGACAATGATAGAGCAATTCTGAATAAATTGCTTGTAAAGATAATTTAACCTTATACTGTGATATAGTGCAGTTGCTTGCAAGGAATTTATTACTATATAGTAATCTTTTAGGCCATGTTACTGTAGTTCAAATACACAATAAAGCTCAAATATGTATATAAACTGTTGACTTGAAAGACGCTGAAGTTGCGAACAATACTGTGACATCTCACAAGAATGCTGCCATCAGACGTGGTTGGTAATCTCACCTTTTTATTTGTCTTCACACAACCGGCTAGTAGTTACTGTTGGCCGCAGCCGACGCCGGAAACAGGAAACTAACCCGCAAGCCGAATTAGCACACGAGCTAACAACAACAACAGCTATGAGTCCCTTCTCCCCTGCGAGACGTGCGATGTGTACACTTACACTAACACTCGGACACCAGAATGCAAACCAAGAATGTGCATCACATGAACACACAAAACAACTTAGTTCCTTACAATACTTATGTATCAGCCATACACGGATCATATCCTCTAGATCAGATTTACAACGCTCATAAGCAATATTAGCTTTTGATTTCCACCTTCGTTTGTCATCCTATCCTGCCTGTTTTCCATGTCTCCCTCCTTCAACGCAGCTGATCAGCTCAAAGGCAAGCTTTGCAGAAGCCTGTTAACGATCCTGATCACGAATCACGATGTATTGGTGGAGAGAAACATGGAAAACAGGCTGGATAGGGGCTCTCGAGGACCGAACTTGGGCACCCCTGGTTTACATCTTACTTTGATGTATAAATGTTATCATATCTTACCTTATCAGTAGAAAGGAAGCCAACTGTGCGCCTTTTGGTCATACCCAGAGATGTTCTCAGTATCTCCCACTGCTCAAAAGCTGATCTGATGTTTGTCTTCTTTGTGCACATATCAGACTTTATTTTGGCTTGTTTTGTCATGCTGGATAAAACTTGTCTTTTTTTGGGGGGGCTGGACTGTGTCGGAGTTCCAGCTGTTCTCGAACGCATCCTTTTCTTACTCCCGGCAGATTCCATACTCATCAATGGAAACGCATGCAGTCGTGTTCTTTATCCCAAGTGTCTCAGGGTGAGCACTTGTTCTTCTACGCGTTATGGCGCAGAAATTGAAACTTTTATTTGTATTTTATTTAATTTTTTGAGGATTCCAGCAATACATTCAAATCACGTGAAAAATGAATTAAAACAACAATGCGAAAGTGAAATAAAAAAGAGAATGCCTCTATTTAGAAGAGACTTACAGGCTTATCGATGCAGTTATTGTAAACATGTTAGGGCTTGGTCTACACATCGGGGCATTGCTTCTGCTTATAGATGTATAAAAACCTGTAATTTTAACATTTAAACTTCCTTAATGCAACCTTTTTATGTTTGTTTTATGTTGTGTTTCTGTAAAGCGCTTTGTTGACAGCTAAGGCTCTTTGAAATCGCTATATAAATAAAGATGACTTGACTTGACTTAACTCCAAGACATAATTGATTTTTCTAAAACTGCATACCGAACTGAACCGAAAACCGTGAGCACAAAACCAAAAACCGAACCGAACCGTGGATTTTGTGAACCAGCGGTTCCACCCTTAATAAATTGTTGAGGAAATGAGTTTCTATACCTTGGCAACTTTGGCTACCAGATGCCATAGAAGTGTTGCTCTATGCAGCTCAATCAGAAATCTGCAGCTCGGGTTCTGACCTAAACAAAGCGACCAGAACATATTACTCTGGTACTAAAGGCATTAGTTACAGTGAGGAGTAGAATACATTTAAAATTTCTGCTACTCGTCTATAAATCACTGAATGGTTTGTGTCCTGAATTCACTCAAGAAATGCTGATTGAATATAAACCCAGTAGGGCTCTGAGATCTGCAAACTTGGGTCAATTAGTGGAGCCCAGAGTTCAAAGTAAACATGGTGAAGTTGCAATATAGTTGCTATGCTGCACACAAATAGAATAAGCTGCCAACAGAAGTGAAGTCAGCCACTCACTCACACGTACGCACATATGCACACACACACCCGCACACTCACGTACATATTTTTTCAATTAACATTTTTTAAGTCAGCCCAGAGTGTAAATGCTTTTAAATCCAGGTTTGAAACTTTGCTTTTTTCCCTATACCTTTGATTATTATTATTATTATGTTATCTAAACATCTTTAAATCATTTTTCTCTATTTTATTTATTTTAGATAACCACGCTTATTTATTTACTCTTAAATGTTTAAAAGTTTTCAGTTGTTAACTATTATGTTTGTTGATCCTTGTACAGTATGTGTTGTGACTGCTTGTGTGAAGCCTTGTGTATGAAATGTGCTATATAATTTTTTTTGCCTTGCCTTCATTAACGAAAATAATAATTCCAGCTTCAAATTTATCAAGACATTCCAACAGGGGTAGGAGCAAAGAATGAGGACAGAAATAATCCAACAATTAAATGGCCTCAATGTGAAGAAAATACACTTTCTGAAGTGTGATAGTGTGATAATACTGGTCTCCATCCAATTGAAATGCTGTGGCAAGACCTCAAGGATTTTGCTGAACTTAACAAAATGAACCTTCGAAAATTCAGACTGACTGTTGTGCACATCTGATCTGAAACTACGCTAAACATTTGGCTGAGGTTATTAAATGAAAAATAATTGTCTGTGTGGTTTTGTCTTCACAGACTTATTCTGTCTTTTGTTGTGGCTTACATAAAGATCACATTTCAACCTAAATTTATGCAATGATCCACATAATTCCCATGGGTTTGCAAGCTTTTTTGCAACTGTATATCTAGAGAAATACTAAAATGTCTCTGTCCTAGTAAATCAGTAAATCACACAACACAAAGACAAATCATAGACTCAAACGCAGAACATTTCAATTGTGAGGCAGAAGCACAAAGTACTAACCACTAATACACTGTGCTGCCTCTAGACAATGTTGCAATATGCCCTTTGTGAAATATCAAGCCTGAGAAGAAATTCCTCTGTGTTAAAGGAAATGGTTTATTTAGACATATAATTGGTTTGTCTCCCTTAAAAACTGTAAATTCTGTACAGTTAATTTGACTCTATTTAGAGTGGGACCAAATAGACTCAGTTTTAGAGTGATATTTACACTTGAAGAGCGTAAAATAAAGAATTGAAAAAAAGTATCTCAAGGGTTGAGGAACAAACTCATGACCTTCAGCTTGGGAGACTGCCGAACTACTGTACTCCCTGAGCCACGCAGCTCTTGCTTTGTCTTAGTATATTGCTCATGTCATCTGGAATCTTCGTAACTCCAAAAACAATGTGTTTGGTCTCCACTTGGATATAAGCAAACAGTAGGAGGGGCATAGCTCAGGTGGTAGTGTGGCAGTATCATTCCTCAATCCTTGAGTGACTTTTATTTTTATTTTTTATTCTTTATTTTATTCTCTTCCAAGTGTAAATATTACGCTAAATAAATGTAAATGTAATTAAAACTGAGTCTATTTGGTTCCACTCTAAATAAAGTCAAATATTCTCTACATAATTTACTGTATAAAAGGATTACTTTTGACTGTAAAATGAATTATATGTTGGCCAAATTAGTAGTTACTAGGTTACATACAGCCTTTCAAAACTGCAGGTGCAGATGGTCACGAGAACCTCCAGAGGATTTCAGGGGTTGGCACACTTACTGTGCCTAGTAACCTGCTGTCCTGCTGGGCTTTGTGAGGATCGAAAAACCCCTGCTGTCTCTAGAGTGCCACCAACCTCAACCGACATACATCTTAAAATGTTTAGTGTGCGGAGAAACACAGTTTTGCCCCATAAAACATGGAAATGATCCATAAATGCAAAATACAGCAATAATAACGACAGTACCGTCTGGTATATAACAGTATAGAATATAATGAAGGCAAATGTGTAATATATGTAAAGTGCAGATGGTTGGAGAATCTCCAGAGGGATCAAGGGTCAGACTGTGCAGTGTGATGAGAGTCTGCTATCCTGCCGGGCTTTTTAAATCCCCAAAGTACCACACACTCACAATCCTATATTCCTAAAAATCCTTGAATACACACAAACAAACACACACAACATACACACACAGACTCATAATGCATCTCATGCACAGAGTAACAAAGTTATTCTGCACACACACACACACACACCGAACAGAAGCTTACACACACGTGCGCACACACTCATTCATATTAAAATTCCCTAATTAAATTATTATTTACATGAGATTAAAATGTTACGGAGGTTTAAGAGCATTTTTAGAAGGCTGTCGTCTTGCCCCTATTGTAATACACGCACACACATATACACACACAAACTGGACACTAATCCCACCACACACACACACAGTCATGCGCGTACACGCGTACAGGCAAACAAAGTGAAGTCAGCAGTTAATCCCTCACACACACACTTGCATGCACACACATTCAGTAGCAGGGTTAAGGAAGGAGTGGCAGCACTTCTAAAAGACTGAACAGATGTTTATTGTCCAGTTACCTCCCACTTTTGTCTGTGTGTGCATGCGTGTGTGGCTGTGTGTATTGCTGTAATCTTGGCAAAGACCCGTATAAATCAGAGTTGTGTTTCCTCTTTTGTTTTCCAATGGTGAGCAAAGCTCCTTAGCTTGAGTCAGAATTGAAAGCATTCTCAAACTTAATTCTGTCAAACATGTACAGCTTCATACGGCTGTACATAATATATATATACACATACTTCATTTTACTAACCCTTCACTCTCTCCAAAAACATGGCCGTGCCAGCATCTATCACCGTGACCTGACAGAAGTCACTGCACTACATGATCAGAGATTTAATTTAGTTTAATTCTCATTTAATGATTGAAGTCAAAGGGTACTAAAGGTGCCTTGGATGCACGAATGTCAACAAATTGTATTTACATGTATAAGCACTTTTGGTATACAGTGGGCGCCGCATATTCACAGTTTGACATTTGCAAATTCACATATTTGCAGGTTTTTTATTATCTATCCTCCGTTCTTCATGGAAAACTGAACTATTTGAATTTTGCAAAAAAAGTGTATTTTTATGGCAGCGCATGTCTGTTTTAACTCTTGAAAGGTTTTCCAAACTAGGTGGATTCAAAACCAGAAGAATCTTTTCAACAGCTCAGCTATCTATGACTACCAGTTCATGTTGTCAACTTGTCATGTGAAACCAGCGGTTTTGCGTAAGTAAATATACCAAAGCGCAAGCCATTCTAGCACTAAATACTTTAACCCATCGGCCTACAAAGCACTTTCCCAATAGCACAGGGTGCTACGGGAGCACTGGCAACATCAATGTATATCACCTGCGCTTTTCAATTATAGATACACAAATATAATCACTTCTAGGGAAGCTTCCATTATTCAGGCTTAGTCCAAAATAATAATGTATAATAAATAATTATTTTTGACAAATGTTAATCAGTAAAACGAAAATAAAGCTTGTGTTCTTGCATTTTTTGTTGTTGCTAGAATAATCAGTGCAGTGGTACTCTTTGTGGCAAGAAGCCCATCTGCTAAACCCATGGTGACCTCCTACTCTGCTTCTTCTTCTGTCCCACAACATCTGTCATGACCCCCTGACTGTGTGTGACTAACAACACTGTATGAAGTCAGCATGTGCGCGCGTGTGTGCATGTGTGTGTGTCAGACAGATGGGATCATGGGTGTTGATTGTCATGGAGATGAGGGCAAGCATTTTATAACACACACACACACATGCACACAAATTGCAGCTTGTCTCATCCTTCTGATTTAATCCCAACACATCTACTTTCATGGCTCTTCATACAGAAGATTAAAAGAAAACTATTACTCATCAGAAGTCATCAATTTTCTTTACACGCCCACTGAGGTGTGCCACGTATTTGTTGTTTAAACCTATAAAGTTGTACAATCACAATGGCTGGGCACATACAACTGTTGTCCCAAACCAAAATGTCGTGTTCCTATAAAGCGAGAGTTTTCTTTCCTTTAGTATTTTGCTTGACAAGCACAGATAGATTAGGCCCTTTTGCTTCCTTGTGCGCTGTTTTGGGATGGAACACAGCCGACTCCTAGCCAATCGAAGCAGCTTTCCTCATTTCCATTCAAATAAGGTCAGTTGCACACTCTTTGACATTGCAGAAATTGAATTGCTGGCGTCCATGCATGATATTTGCACATGCAAAGTTATGGGTAAAGTGCAAGATCTATCCTTGTGGACATTGTAGTCGTCCGCGCATGCAACATGGGCAATTGGAGATCGCCTTGCACCCACGGCCGTGTGTGGAACAGCCCACCCATATTTGAATAATGAATAATATACAATGTCATCCACTCCACACATTGGCCAGAAGGGCAGAATCTGTCGCCTGCACCTCGATCAAATCCACCAAAATTGCGTCAAATCACCTGCGCCACAAGTTAGACCTTGTTTTACCAATTCTAAAATCTAGTCTATTGCTTTCCACCAAATTACCAGAAGTGCTGGGCCCAGCGAGGTGCGTATATCTCATTCACAAATACGTCCAACTAGACTTACTCAGGTACAAAATGAAGATGTGCCGATTTTATGCTGAGTGCAACTGTCTACGAAAACAGAGCCCAAACACATTTGCTGTGTATGTACTTTGAGAGAGAGAGAGAGAGAGAGAGAGAGAGAGAGAGAGAGAGAGAGAGAGAGAGAGAGAGAGAGAGAGAGAGAGAGAGAGAGAAAAAAAAGTATGAATATGTTTGGATGTGGAAAGTGAAAATAGTATTTTTTCATCTTTTAACACAGTGAGATAAAATTTGAACAGGGAGTCAATAGTTTTGTGCTTGACTACAACCACTACTACTACGTATTAATGTACAATAAAATACATAATTAAATAAATTATTATGACAGATTTTACAGGGAAGGTATCCAGTTTTACAGCAAAGTTTTAGAGTGTAGTACTCGAAACACACCACTCCACCCCCGCAATCCTAAAAAAAAGCAATATAACAAATTGACAATCATGTCAATAGCTGAATTTTTTCCCAGTTTCAACTATAAATATATAATCAGACTCCATTAATTACATTCCAGTTCATTTTAATGTCATAATGACTTGACATGGGCGGCACGGTGGATGACTGGTTAGCACGTCCGCCTCCCAGTGCAGAGTACGTGAGATCGAGTCCGGGGTTCGTCCTTCCTGGGTGCATGTTCTCCCCGTGCTTGCGTGGCTTTTCTCCGGGTACTCCGGTTTCCTCCCACATTCCAAAGACATGCATGGAAGGTTAATTTATCACTCCAAATTGTGGAGGTGTGATTGTGGGTGGTTGTTTGTCTCTGTGTGCCCTGCGATTGGCTGTCAACCAGTTCAGGGTGTACCCCGCCTACTACCCTAAGCCAGCTGGGGTAGGCTCCAGCGCCCCCCGCGACCCTTGTGCGGACAAGCGGTTAGGAAAATGGATGGATGGATGACTTGACATTTGATGTTTCATCCATCTGATGTTTTTTTTCTTTTTTCTTTTTTAGTATTCTTTTATTCAACCACAGTTATTGCATTTTTCAGCCTCCGAGCAGTTAATACACTGAATTAGAGGGAGAAGCTAATGCTTTTGTGGACACAAAATTGTTTCAGGACTGAGACTATTTACTGCATGGAATTGCCAGGAAGTCTCAAGTGGCTATCCTGTGAAAAGTACCGCTTGGCATTGGCACAGTCAAAACAGGAGAACAGGTAGCCAGCGTATTTGATGATGGCCATTATTATAAAAATAAACAATGCTTTTGTTGTTTATTAAATTCCTTTTTGTACAAACACAGATAATGCAGAAAACTAGGACCCCATGGTGGTCCCTTATGTCACTGTGTTGGATACTGTGAAATTTTGCAAACATTACCGCTGGGGTTGATAAATGATTGACAGTTACTTCAAAAACAACAATGGGCTCTGGCGCTGTCTCTGTCACCTACTGTGAGTGTTTCTCAAACAGAAGCGTGAAAAGAGCTTCTGGGTAAAACAGAACCTGGAGAGCAGCCAATGAGCTGCCGGGACTGATGCCTCAGACAGTAAACAAGTCTGTAAAATCTTGTTAGGCTATCTAATTTATCATGAGAAAAGCTGCATACGAAGGAAGCATATGTGCCTTTGAGATGCAATTGTGGCCTTGAGATACACTTATTAATCAATGTTTTAATCAATCAGAACTTGAGGTATATAGTACTCGTTAATTTTTCATTTAACCAAGACATTTTGAAAGCTATTCTTCTGTCTTATTTGTGTTGAATAATGGGAGTGGCCTGACTTCACACAAAACACTAAAAATTCCAACAACCGCACTCCAAAAACATGGAAGCATGTACATTTTCTTTGGTTCTACACAAATTACAATTTTTTTACCTGATTGTAAAATGGCCACAAGAAGGCAGCCGATAATGGTATCTGCCACTGTTGTGAAGTCCGTTACCTTGACATGTGGTCTGGCATCGGCCCGATACCAGGTATCGGTACTCACCCACCCCTAGTGATCGGTATCATGCTTAAGGATACATCAACATGGCCACGAGGGTACTGAAAGCACGCAAACTTCGAGTTGTGAAGCGATGACTGTCCCACCTAATCTATTTCGCCCCATCATAATTTTACTTGTAAAAACACATTACAAGTAAAGATCATATGAAAGTACCTATGAGTCCACCATCTGAGCTCCTATTAAAACCAAACCAAAGACAATATTTCATCCAAGGCCTACTAAATGAAGAGGAGGGAGATGCTGTTGGCTGCCAGGAAACAACCTTTAAAATACACAGCAACTATATCCAGATCAAAGGAAGCAGACTAACAGCCTCGAGGCTCAAAGACATCCCCAAGAGCTTGCCGTACTCATTAAACCTAAAAAAATAAAAATCCAGTCTTGCACGGAAAAAGCAACATATATTAAATGTTGAGTTTTGTGCATATATAAGGTTGGTTGTGAAGTTCTTTAAAAGGTTTAAGTAACTAGCAAGCAAAAGTCATGTCTCTAATGGATGGTAATAATCTGTTAAAGTCTGAGCGTATCACATTAGCAGCATAATCAGGGGTGGGAAACATGAAATTATGCAGATGTAAATGATTCTTAAATTGATTAATACATTTGAAGAATCATCTTTCAAGGCAAACAGAATAATGTGTGCTATGACTATGTAAAAATGGTACCATATGAATGATTAGATTCCATTCTCTCATTAGAAAAAAAAGTATGATTCTACCATATTCCGTTCTTTAGTAATCACCATTTAAAAACAGGTAATTTGAGTGACACCAAGCTATTATGGAAAAAAATAAGGAGAAAACAAGCTTTTTGTGAAAATATACATTTTCTGCACACCAGTGACTCTGACACAAATATTTTTGTGTTTAGTGACACTCTGGGAATTAGATTTAATGTGACAAACTCTTTGACCATTCACGACATCCTTGTAAATGTTCTGTTTCTTAAGATTCGCCATGTTTTCATGTAATTTGATCCACGGGGAGCCCATTGAAAAGAGATACAATGCTGCCATCTACTGGCCATAGTTAGTGGGTGTTTTTTTTCTTCCAACTCATACATGTATCCAGAGCTGCACAAGATGTTGCATTGCCCATTGGAAAAATATAACCAAAATACATAGTTGACGTCAATTAACGTTATTGGCGGTACTCGTTCAGAGTTCCGTTAACGTTAATTATCCTTGACAGGAAAAGAGTTAATCATGTATTAACACAGATTAATCACACTATTAATATTTACCGCAGATTATCTTTTATTTTAACAGCGGATGGTCACGTTTAAGATAGCACGGGTTGAGTTTGAGCAATAAACATAACTACATGCAAGTAAACCATTTAATAAATGTTTGCGTATGACACTTAGAATATTTGTTCTAGTCAAAATATTAGGGTCATTATTTTCATTTAAAATTATACAAGTAATTATTAGTAAAAGAAGAGGATGAGCGTATGAAGTGGATCAAAAAAAATATGGAGGACATGCTCATAACAATAAATGCAATCATTAAGACAAAATAGGTACTCTTCAAAATTGGGGGGCAAACATTTTTGATAAAAAAAAAGCCTTTTTAATTAAGTGATTCTAAAATGTGATTACCAGTAATCTGATTTAAAAATGTAATCGTTTGACAGCTCTAAAAAAAAAAAAAAGAGAGAGAAGTAAATCTTCAAGTGGGGAAATGAAGAGCCAATAAGTCAGTGGGCACACATCAAGAGTGATAGAGTGCAAGTGCAAAACAAACAGCCAAGCCAAATCTGAGAGCAGAGCAGCATATGTCTACCACAGCTGAGGATAATTTTGTACCAAAAAAAGGGAGCAATTTATTAGCCACAGTTGGGTCTATGAACTCTAGGGGGCCACAATTTGCAATACTTAATTACTAACTAATGACAATTGGTGCCAATAATTGAAGTTCACACTATTAGTGTGGATGTTGCGCACTGACCCTTCACCTCTGCTTTTATTTTTGTAACCACATTTTCTGTGGCCTTGTTTGTGGGAGACTTTACCTTTTCAGGTTGGGTAGGGTGGTTCCGGGAGTGCACCTGCAGCGGATCAGCAATCAACACTTGGCTATAAGACCCCTGCTGATCTGCAAGCGGGTGCCAGATAATTCCGACTATTGAAGTGGTATTTATGCCGGTTCTGTAGTAGTGTTCCCTTCTGTGACCTTTTTGCCACCTCTAACCTTTTGTCTTGCCTCGCCAGTACCTCCCTGCCCAGCCTTGCTAGACACTTCCTCAAGACTTTTTTCCCTTCTTCTTATAAACTTTATTCGAACAATAAAAAATACACAAAATAAGTGAGAACATTTAATACAAACAAATCAATCACAGAACATGCCAGGGAGGTTAAAATCATACAGAAGCTAAACAAAATAAAATTATGTGCAAACAAAGTCACATAAATAAATGATAACGTTTACAGCAATTGTATGTTTTCACAGCTTTTGGATACATACAAGTAGATAATGATGAAAAATAATGTTTTATGGATATAAAAAACTCAATGAAGGAGGGTTTCTTATGCATACATTTGTATTAAAAAAATGCTAGAAGACTAATAAGGTTTATCACATAAAATTGTGCATGTCCTATTGTATTGTATTCTTCATTTAAATTCAAAATGTTTGGATGGATAGATACAGTAAAAAAAACATGAGGACTCAAAATTCAGAATTGTATAATCAAATGTATGGAAGTTTGGTTTCAAAAATGAAAAACCTAACAACTAACTACATTAGAAACCTATTGTGTAAACAATTTAGTTAATAAAGTAACAATTTAATAATGTAAGTTATTGTTTCCAACAAGTCGAGCCCGTAATGAGTTTCTTCCTCACCTTCACAAGTGTTGTATTTATTTTATTTTTTTACTGCCATATTTGTATATATTTTTTTAAGATTGTGTGTAAATTAAAAAGTAAAAATACATGGAGATTAAAGCGTTGTAGTCGGGATTCGAACCCAACCCCGAAAAAGCATAAGCAACCTAACGCATATTTGTCGCCGCTCTAACCATTGAGCTAAAAGGCGACAATATTTCACATGTAGAATCACTTTATATAATGTATGGAAAGAGAAACCTCAGCTGGTGCGTGACCAAAATGGTCAATCAAAAGATTCTACCGTGATTTGATTCTACCGTGTAGGACAATCCTTTCTCTTCTCCTTTCGGAATCCCTATCACACTGACTTGAAGGGAACTATTGAGCCTCAAAAGATGTGTGAATCATTAGAGACGCAACCCGCTAACACTTCCTTGTAAAGCTCGACACCTGGTAAAAGGTAGCGATGAGTGACACAGCGTCTATGTCGGTCACGTGGTTTTCACAAAACGCTACATGAACCGACACGGGGGTTCCTCTACGAACTTGACACACGCATCGATGCATCGGTTTGCTGGACCCATCACTAACGCTCCATCTGCTTCTCGGCAAGTTGGCCATCCACTCGCTGCCAACCACTTGCCTTGATCATCCTGCACAACACCTCAAATAATCACACCTCAAACCTCCTCCAGACGCCTCTCCATTTCACTTTTGAGTCCTCTGTCATCATTTCCTCATGTGAACCGCAACATTAGCTGGCTGCAATACAGTAATGCAATTTTTTTGCTGGCAAATGCATTACAGTATCTTGCACTTCACTATTCACCTATTCTAGTGTGTGTGTTTTAACCTTTCCCGCAATAAATAAATAAAAAATACTTGCGGCTTTCTGCAACATTAAAAAGTAGCCAGAAAATTGTTGTTTTATTTTTGCGGCAAAATTCTGTTTATATGCATTAATTACTAATTCTCGAATTTCCAAAATAAACACAGTAGTAATAAGTATCTGCATTTCTCCTTGACTAGTTAATTTACATGCTTTTCAGGCATTTCCACTGCTTTTCATTTTAGGTTTCTCTCCATGTTTTGTGGTCTTTATTCATCACCACATAAGCTCAAAGAAGGACAATTTGCACCATACTATCCGACCATCATGGTGTGATTAGGGTACTTCAGCCTACAGGAATGGTCCTCAACCTTTACTTCTGCCAGAAACACAGTAGAACCGATTTATTTTATTTTTTTCCTTCCCCAGAAGGACCATTCCTCGACGGGGATAGCTGGCATATCTTTTTTTTCTTTTTTCTATCTAGGTTACAGGCCTATAGTACATAAATAAGATTGAAATAGTGATAAGATATATCATAATTGTTTTGGTATAAATGTCCTCAAAGCTGTCAAGAAAGCCACCTTTAATTTACGTACTGTTGTTGACAAATTCGTCATTGGTCAACAAAAAGGGTGTCCCTCAGTGACGGACTGACTTGACTGTCTGTCAGTACTGACGATGGTTCACCTTTGTAAATTAATGTCTGGATCCAAATATTGACATCATCGATACCAAGTCATTATCGATATCTGAGCGATACTGGCACTATACTATCGATGTAGTAGTTAAGTTTCAGTTTGACTCTTTTATGCACTGCTGCAGTTTGGTGGGTAGAGAAAAATCCACAAAAGAAGCCCAATGAAGGCAGAATTTATTTTATTTATTTTTGTATTTGTAGTTTCTGTACAGTATATATATATATATATATATATATATATATATATATATATATATATATATATATATATATATATATATATATATATATATATATATAGTTGTAATGTTTCTGGGGTAAAAAAACATTGATAAAGTATTCTCTATTCATCAATAAACGTCCTAAATGTATCCATTGTTTAAAAACAAAACGACACAAAAACACTTAAAGGTTGAAAATTGATTGTGATTAAGCAATTTGATGATACATCTACCTTAATAAAATATATATACACCTTAATTTTTGAAAAGTATCTATCGGTATTGGCGATACTGGCCCTGTATTTACTTAGTATCGGATTGATACCAAAATTTGCAGTATCGCACACCGCTATTTGAGAGTTCGTGTGCAAGCTAGCGGTTCAGTGTGTAAGTAAATAATGGGCTCTTCAGCATGTTTTGGAACAAGCAATGGATAAATGACCTACTTTGTAAACAGAAAAGCGATATTTAGTTAACTGCTATTGAGCGGCAGTGACCATGCTCAAATTTGGTCAAATTGCACGTATGAGTGTAATTCAACACCAACAACAGATTGATGCCTTTTATAACGTTTAAAAAAAAAAAAAAAATATATATATATATATATATATATATATATATATATATATATGTAAAAGTACAAGTATACATTCAGCTACATACTTCTAATCTAAGTGTAGTATGAAGAAGGAATAAAAAAAGAACACAACGCAAAAAGGACTTTGACTGCAATCCAAGTTGCCACCATCAATGGAAAAAAAAAAACAGGCCGTGATGTCAGCGCTGCGTCATCCTGCAACTGTAGTGTCACCTCCTGTTGCTGATGCCATTTGATGTTGCCGCTCTAGGCAGCAAATTAACATCATGACCGGACGTTACATGCAGGAAACCTACTGATGTGGCTGCAGGCATCCCTCTACTGTGGCTGCATTACTGCAGCTGGTTAAGCCGTTGTGACATTTCTCTGAAGTTTGCTTCCGTTGATACAAATTGAGACATGAAAGTTTTCCGGGTCAGTGAAGATGTTCTTCATTTAAACACAGTGACCGATTCTCTAAGAGTCACACACTCGTTGACATGTGCAGAATCATGATGAGGAGTGACAGGACCGTGCTGATTGACACAGTGATGTCATTGCAGCTCATTTGAAAATAAATTGCTGTGTGGGGTCTACTTGAAGCACTGACAGTGTTTACTGATGTAATAATTCACTTGGTAGTCAAGTATTTTATAATAAGATGAAGGAACGGGAATGGTCAAAGATGAAGAGTGTTTGACAAGCCAAGTTAGTGGAAGCTGAACTCTAACTAAACTTGTCTGTGGCATAACTGGTCTTAAACAAACATTGATTTGTCATTTTACCAGGGTGCTACTTGTGTAGACACATTTAAAAACAACTTTTTGCTGTGTAAAAAAACTAGTGAGAGTGAAAGAAAGCAGGAGATAAACACTAAAACATTAAAGCAAAAAAACTGGCACCTGAACAACTTTATGTGAAACTAGAGAAGTACACAGCTAATGCTGGTAAATCATATATTACATCGACATGCCTTTGCACAAACATCTGGCTAAGAATCTTAATAAACATAAATCCAAAGGCAAGAGATCCACCAACACTATATCTTGCATGAGTCCAGTCACTTACAAAGTAAAAGCTTAACTGTGCTGTTCTATCCCCCACAAGACCCCACTTTGCTTAATCTTGGTGCCATGAAAACATTACATTCATTAATTCATTCATTTGTTTTCTCCTGCCTTTCATGTGCAGGGTCTCGTAGAAGCTAGACTCAGCCCAAACTGACTTTTGCTGAGAGACGGGGTATAGACAAACACTAGAAGTGTGCATCTCTCCAATAAAAGGCTAATTGATATGTCTCAATGTCTGTCAAATAAATTTTACTGTAAAGAGAGTCGACTTGGTCCCCCTCCAGACAGAGTCAAATTTATACTTGGAAGAGTAAAATATTCAGAGTAAATTTGTATTTAAAGTATTTTTAGTGTGTGCGAGAGAATTTTCCCATCCCATGAAAAACCTGTAAAAGATTTTTCACTCAGAAATTCTAAGTACATTTAGCAAGGAGAGATTTTGACTAGTTTATAAAAAATAAAAGTTAAACAAGGGTTGAGGAATGAACTCACAACCTTCAGCTTGGGAGACTGCCACTCTACCACCTGAGTTATCCCACTCCTGCAGTGTGTTAGTATATTGCTCGTGTCACCTGGAATCTTCGTACATCCGAGACGATGTTTTTGATCTCTTTTTAGATACTAGCAAACAGTAAGAGTGGCATAGCTCAGGTCAGTTATATGTAGAAGATTCCAGGTGACACAAGCGATGTACTAACACACCGTAGGAGTGGCATAACTCAGGTGGTAGAGTGGCAGTCTCACAAACTGAAGGATGTGAGTTTGTTCCCCAACCCTTGTTTAATGTTTTTATTTTTTATAAACTAGTAAAATTTTGTCAAAATCTCTCCTTGCAAGATGTACTTACAATTTCTGAGTAAAAAAATCTTTAATAGGTATTTCATGGGATAGGCAAATTCTCTTGTACACACTAAAAATACTCTGAGTAAAATTTACTCAGAATATTTTACTCTCTTCCAAATGTAAATTGTACTCTGTTTAGAGTGGGACCAAATAGACTCTGTTTAGACAAAAATTTACAGAATTTAATGTAGTACAACACGATTCAAGAACAGAGGAATATTTGATTTGGTTCAATTCAGTGAGATTATGATTGAATTTGATAGATTAAGATACTGGTCATGTATAGCGCTGTAGTGTAAAACAGTGTCTGGGGTTTTCCACAATCGCCCAGGTAGGCAATTGGGGACTCGTGTAGAATGCAACTCTCCCAATTAAAGGCCAGTATATGATCAAACTATTTTATCCTCAGAATCAATCTCAATCATATTATAAATCCACAAGAGAGATGAGATGTGCACTGAAATTGAATAACAGTTACATTTTAATTATAAAGCAGATCAATTTGAAAATATCACTCAGAAGAGAATGTTGCTAAAAGAGCAACACAAAATCTGTCTTTACTGTATTGACTTGAGTCTTTCGGATCAGCAACAAGTCCCACATGGCAGTTTTTATGGAGCTACCGAGTTCCTAGTGTTTACGGGTTACAGAATTGCCCTTAAAGCTGCAATAAAATACCCTGAGACCTATAATACTACATGTCATTTGCCAGCAGTTTTTTGTTCAAGAATGTAAAAACGCTCAAAAATATTCCTGAGCTTCTCAAGAAAGGATTTTTTTTATTATTATGTCACCGATGTATTAATTTTTTTTGTACATTTTGTGACAATGCATTATAAATAAAAGGCAGGTACGCTAAATTGTATTTTTAGAACATATGACAATTTAGAAAAATAAAAAAAGAGAGAAGGATGAAAAAAAAACATGCTAAATTAAAGATTCAGTTATTAAAACCTTTTCCTTGTCAACTGCATGTGCCAGCTGGCTGGTCTAAGGTCCCGTCCAGACGGAAGCAAAGACGGCTTTGTTCCTCAAACAAATCTCGTACACACCGAAGCATTTCAAGACTTGCGTGTGTCCAAAAGAAGACGCTGAGGACGTTTAACGGCTGTAATGTATATGCCAAGTCTGGAGTGGCGCTGTAGCTCAGCCACAGGGAGTTAACGGAAAGCGTAGAAAAATAATCAGCAAAGAAGACGGACACTTAAAAAAATAAAAAATAAAACATTATTGCAATCTACAGAACAAACTGGCTTTGCATGTATCAAAACAACATGAAAAAGACAAACACAGGAGAAGTGACACTGGCGGGTGATTCAAGTACAACACCATTTGTTCAACGTGGGAGTAAAAAAGCAAAATATTTTGTTGCAAAACCATAAGCAAGCTAAGGAGTCTGCGCAAAACGACTACGACACGGCTATCCGCCATTGTTGTTGTTGTTGTTGTTGTTGTTTGTGCGCAGTATTGGTGCATACGTCATCAATCTGCGACAATGCGTCGTCATCGAGCTGCGACCATTACGTCATCACTGGAGTAGTATCCTGCATATGGTTTCTAGTCAGACGTGTACGGGGCGCGTTTTGAAATCTTTCCACTCTGGAGCCCGGTTTCGAAAGTGATCGGTTTCAAGCTCCGAAACCGCGCCATCGTGTGGAACAACGACCTGAACAGTAAGAAACTTGTGGCTTTCGTGTGGACGGGGCCTAAATTAGCAGATTGTGATGTTCCTGTTCTCTGTTGGTCTGCTCTGCTTTTTTTTTATGTCTCCAGTTGATTGCTGGTGGGTGGAGCCGCTTTGTGGCACACCTGTTGGCCATAATAATCAAGCAGGACAACACCGGGTTATTATATAACATTGCTTTCTCCTGTTGCCCTTCGTATTTCCTGTTCTTGACTTTTGTTAAGTAGTTCTTGCTTCGTATTATCTGCTTTTCGTCTTAAGTACTTTTTCTTTGCAGGTGAAGCCTCATGAATCTCTGAGACTTTCTAGCCCACTGCTTTAGCAATCGGTTCACCACTCGAGGCCTCATTGAACTGCTGAATATTATTGCTTCAAATGTGATTGATGGAGTGTGATACATTAAAAAAAATATACACGTATACAGCAGATACACAGTCTGAAAGAAAGGAAACTGACAAGACAATGAACATGAGCAGCAATAATTGCTATTTTAGCAGTCGGTATGTAATGAAAATATGGCATCAGCAAAATTAGAAGACGCAAACGTAAGTGCTTCTCCTACAAAACTACATCGTTTTATGGGGAAATAATACATTGGACGATCCGGTTTGGTGGCCTCAACATTGCATCTCTGCTTTTTGCAGATTATGTGGTGTTGTTGGCTTCTTCAAGCCGTGATCTCCACTTTCATTGGAGCGGTTCGCGGCCAAGTGAGGAGCGGTTGAGATGAAAATCAGCACCTCCAAATTCGAGACCATGGTCCTCAGTCGGAAAAGGGTGGAGAGCCCTCTCCGGGTCGGGGATGAGATCCTGCCCCAAGTGGAGGAGGTCAAGTATCTTGGTGTTTTGTTCACGAGTGAGGGTAGGTTGGAGCGGGAGATCGACAGACGGATCGGTGCAGCGTCTGCAGTGATGCGGACTCTGTATCGGTCCGTTGTGGTAAAGAAGGAGCTGAGCCGGTCAATCTATGTTCCTACCCTCACCTATGGTCACGAGCTGTGGGTCGTGACCGAAAGAACAAGATCCCAGATACAAGCGAAATGAGTTTCCTCCGCAGGGTATCCGGGCTCTCCCTTAGAGATAGGGTGAGAAGCTCGGTCATCCAGGAGGGACTCAGTGTCGAGCTGCTACTCCTCCCCATTGAGAGGAACCAGTTGAGGAGGCTCGGGCATCTGGTTCGGATGCCTCCTGGACGCCTCCCTGGAGAGGTTTTCCGGGCATGTCTCACCGGCGGGAGGCCCCGCTGGAGGGACTACGTCTCTCGGCTGGCCTGGGAACGCCTTGGGATCCTGTCGGAGGAGCTGGCTGAAGTGGCTGGGGAGAGGGAAGTCTTCCCTGCTAAAGCTGCTGCCCCCGTGACCCGACCCCGGATAAGCGGTTAATGATGGATGGATGGATCCAACAATGGCATCCGCACAAACGCAGGCCTTGTTCATCATTGGTCACGTGATTTTTTCCGTGCTTCGAAATCTGTCCTTCATTTGTCACGCCCACTTTTGCTGAAAACACGCTCCGAAGTCTCGCTCAATTTAGCCCATTAATTTTGCTCATTCTTAATGTTTCTAATTTTGTGTCAATTAGATCCAGTTTTGCGATTTTTGTTCCTGGTGTTGTGGTTTGGCTGTCATACTTTTCATTTCTATTAGTTTGATTAGTATTCATAATATTGGTTTCACATCGACAGAACCTTTAGTTTTTACATTTTGCTGTGTATTTTCATGTATTACGTGCTCTTTTAAAAAAAGAAAAAAAGTTTGTGTGTGCTACCATTAGGTTGAGTCTGCTTTGAGGTCCTAAATACTGCTTGACTGATAGAACACACGTGTAATGCAACATATTTGTGGAGAAAAAGACTAAAAGAGATGAAATGATACAGAATTCTGAACAGGAAGTGTACAATTTGGGCTGGCTTTTTTCATTACTTGTACGAGTGACGCAATCCAATATTCAGAAAATAGCCGAGTTTAGTTACAAGATTCGTGAATAGGTGACTTTATGAAATTCAAACCGCAAATAAGTAATGCTGACTGTATTCCAACCTTTGTGAAAAGTATACAAACACCAGACATTGTATACTAAGTAATTTATGTGTGACCTAACAATCTGGTTTATTCGGATAAAAAAATTAATATCTTGGAACATTTCTTCTTTTTTTTTTGTTGAGAAAGTTCAGTATTGTTCATTCGGTAATCTTACCAATTCGACATGTCATCATTACTCTCTCCCTCTCTTGTTTTCTATTTTTCTTTTTTTGTATGTGCATGTGCGGGTGTGTGTGTGCATGTGTGCGTGCGTGTGAGTGTGTACTCATTAATTCACATAAAACCTATTAAAAATCCCATACTGTTCACCTAAACCGAATACTTCGTGAGGTTGTCAGGAGACCCGAGAAAGGATCAAAGAAAAGAAAGGAAAGTGAAATCCAGCACCGACCAGACTTCACCTACTACCAACCAGAATCTTTCACCAACCCCAGAAACATCTAAATTCCAACAAATTAGGGAGACCTCAAGAGACCAAAGGAAAGACTGAGGAAAGGAAGGGAGGATAGATGAAGCAGAGTGAGATCCACAGACATCAGCCTTCACCGATTCAACGACCAGAGGAAGAAGCAGATTGTGTTTGAATTTCGGTAGATGCTGGTGTGGTGGATCTGGCATGCAGGAAAACCTCCACCAAAGAGGGGAGCCGTCGACCCCGGCCAGGACATAGCAAGCACAACCCCCCAGGCCACGGCAGCGCCAAGGCACAACCCCCGGGCCCCGCAAGGGCCACCGGCCGGAGAGCAAACCCAGGAGCCAGGAGCGCCCCCCACCCCAACACGGCCCGCGCCCCAAGCCCAACGCAGCAGAACGGCAGGCCCGCCAGGCACCCCACTGGCCCACAGCCGAGTTTAGGTACAAGATACGTGAATAGGTGACTTTATGAAATTCAAACATCAACTAAGTGATGCTGACTGTATTCCAACCTTTGTGAAAAGCATAAAAACACCAGATATTTTATACTAAGTAATTTATGTGTGACCTAACAATCTGGTTTATTTGGATAAAAAAATACATATCTAGGAACATTTCTATCAGGCAAATTAATAAAGCCAGAGATCCTCCAAATGGTTCCAGTCATGCATAAAGCTATATTCCAGCCATGCGTAGCCTATATTACAATTATTACAGTTGTATTCACTGATGAATGCCATGAGACTTTTAACGGGCCAGATGGATGGAGTTCTGGATGCTTGGTGGACAGCCACCGTGTCCTAACAAGAAAACCACGTCACAAGGAAATTGAATTTTAAGGAGGGAATATTGGAGAGTGAGTTTAACCTGTCAACATGACCTGTGCTAAATATGCAGTTTCTAACTGACCGCTCCATTCATTGTTATAAAAAAAAAATTGTCTTGCCTATTGCAGTAAAAATACTTAGCCTGCAAGAGAATGTGCCACTGCATGTCACCAAATACATAATAAAAGGGAATAGTGTATTTGATGAACAGAGAAAAAATACTGATGCCATTATGGCAGTTTTGATTAACAAAAACAGCTAATAATAATATTGTCTAATAACACGGTTGTATTGTTGATTGCCTCCATTGAAGGTTACCTTAATTGAAATAAATGCTGCGGAAAATGTTGTGGTTTGTTTCGGTGTTGTGTGGAAAGAGAGCCATGCCAGATGTATATGTTTCAGTTAAAATGTGTAAATAGTGTCAAGAGAGTCAAGCAAACCAATAGTAAATAAATCACTAAAAGAAAAGAAAAACATGAATAAGCAAAACAGCACAAAAATACAACTATAGGTGTTTGGTTTATTACCAAAAACACATTTACATTACAGTGAGACAAATGTGACATAACCGCAAATGTTTAGAGGCACAACGGCAAGCAGTATTTCTCATCTTTAACTATTTAACGACAACACGTGTTCACCATTACAATGACAGAAAAAAAAGTCAAGCCAATGTTCCCTGCAGATGAGGGGGAAGGGGTTGCATGTCCTCTAAGTAAGATCCGTGCTGCCAAGTGAAAATAGATCTTTGTTGTTTGTGAGGATGCTTTCTATCACCCAAAAGTTAATCATCAAAACAAGAGTAGCATCATGGAGATAGAAGGTTTTCATCTGACGAGAGGTAAGTGTGTAAGAGTGCACGTTCACTGATGTGTGCGTGAAACACCAAGAAAGAGCAAAGATTGAGTGTGCTGCATGCAGGATGCATCACTAATCTTGATAAGTGGCTATAAATCCAACCAGCTCTGCTGGGCGTTCTTGGTGGGGGAGTAACTGTGGGTGGGGTGTGGAGACTGGTGAAGCCCTGCTCTCTTGCATGACGCCACAGCTTGCAAAATTAATATTTATGAGGCGAAACCGCTGCAGTTGTTGAGATTCATCTCTTCAGGTAGCAGTGCTGCACAAGAAGTGAACGTTTAAGCACTGAAGGCTTCTGGATTTCAGCCAAACATGGCGGACTATGTGTCATTCCCTGACCTCGGAGATGGATCATTCTGTTTTCAGCTCATCTTTATTTGTGTTGTCAAGCCTCAATGCCCTCTGCTTACAAGTAGCTGTGACAGAACAGATATGCTATAAATTCACCCAATGCAGCATATACAGTGGTTGTTGCTTGAGACACGAGTAACCCAATTTACAAGTATTTCATTTGAGATACAAGTGCTTTATGGTGACGGTGAACTCGACTCTTCACAATAAACAGTAGTTTGGTATAATGATGAACAATTGATCAAAATAAGAGGCTTCAACGTATTTAATGCAATTCCCAGTTGAGCTTTACTGTCAAACTAAACATAAAACAAAGAGTTACACCTTGCGTACTTGAAAAACGACCACAGCTTCTTTTTTTTTGGTGCTTTCGCCTAAAAAGCAAAGGATGTACAATCACAAAATAATAGTATTCCGTATTCACATTCATTTATCCTCTGCAGAATAGCTAAAATTAGTCATGTGGTTGAGATGTTATTATGAATCTCATTGGTGTTTGAGATAATGGCTGCTGCATTCAGACAGGCCTGCACCCAATCATATTGCAGCAGGGTGTGTCCTAACTCAAATGGGATTCATAATTGTACACACAGTAAATTTTGTTGCATAGATTTTACTCTTAAAAAAGACTCTATTCTGTCCCAGTCTAAACAAAGCAAACTTTACACTTGGAAGACAATAAAAAATTATATATATATATATATATATATATATATATATATATATATATATATATATATATATATATATATATATATATATATTTCCATCCATTTTCTTGTCCTCATATTGTTTTTTTTTTAATTCACTCAAGTGTGGAGGACTGATCGCAGAACTTTAAGGCTGGTTTCAGGTGGAATCATCGTACCTCAATTTTTTGGTCTCCTTTTGGACACACCAGCAATATGTTAGCAAACAGTAGGTGTTGCATAGCTCAAGTGGTAGAGTCTCCCATGCTAAAGCTTTTGGCATTATTCCTCAATCCTAGAGTGATTTTTTTTAAATAATATTTTAATCCCTTCCAAGTGTAAAGTTGACTCTGTTTAGAATGGGACCGAATATAGTCTATTTGAGAAATTTCCCAGAAATCTATAACTTTTCTGGTTTAAAAGGGACGGGAGACTTGAAAGAGGGTAGCTTGCTGCTTGTTCTGAAAACAATTATCGGTAGTTTTGTTGTGGAAAGTAAAGTCACATGACTCGCCTTCATCTCCTCGTTTCATCATTTAGTGCATCTCCACAGAGTTGTTGTTCTCCTCATTAAAATGAATAACAATAACTTTAGTAACATTACGAACAGCATTTCCATTCATTTCAATGGAAAAAAGATGATTAGAGTTACTGACAACATGTGGTGAATAACGAGACAAATACGAGTCATGTCTATTTAGTCTCCACAACAGAAAAAAGGTACCTTGAGGAATGTCTCTCCCTTGTCGATCCCCACAATACAAGCATTTTGCATTACAAGCATGGTCACAGAATGAATCGAACTTGCATCGCGCTAGTGTGTGTCCAAATAAATATGAACAAATGAATGTAAAAGACATATGTGATAGCAAAACCATTGGGCTTCATGCGTCAACAAAAACATTAACACTGCCAATAGTGTGTGCTCCCAGCGAGCTGTGCTACTTTCTCATTACGTCAATCTTTTGCTTTTTGTATGGAGTTCCCACTAAAAAAAAAAACTTTCAGGAGAGGCATTGTCAGATCACCTAACTGTTTTGGTCATGTTCACGTCACAGATTGTGCAGCTGTGTCAGCTATGTCGTTAGAAGGGGCTTTCCAAAGTTAGTTCTACTATTTATTTATTAATATTGCTGATGTAGCGATGTGACATGCTTTACTTGCTGCTCCACTACATCTGATTGTTGCAGTATGGTACACATGATTCAATAAAACTGGATCACAATCAAGAGAATAAGAAATGTGAACAAACTTCAAATGCAATGAAAATGCTACTCAAGTACTGAACTGCTGAGTCGTTCAGAGCATGATTGTCAAATAGAGAAAAAAAGTGTCAAATGAGAATTTGCAACTTCAGATATTGCCCAATAGTCAAATTTAGCAGCACATTAGTATCACCAGCCAGAGATGGCATGTGTGTATCTTTCCAATAAAAGACAATTTGATACTCTATGGCTACGTTCACACTGCAGGGCGTAATGCCCAATTCGGATTTTTGGGTAAATTTGATTTTTTTATGTACCGTTCACATTACAAAAACAAATGTGACATCTAATGTGAACGCAACGCGCCCGTGATGCGACTCGCATGCACACTTCGAGTGAAGTACACCCAAAACAACTTCTGCCAGCCAAGCCAGTGAGGCAAGCAACTTTTATCAGTGTCATATGCAAATTTAGCTGTGCCAACGCACGCTACAGATTGGTGGTCTGGTGGACGTGTTAGGAGTTTGATTCATGTGTTTTATCTGCAGAGATTATGCAAATTCAGCTGTGCAAACGCCCGCGCTCCTGGTTGGTGGACTGTTTTCACGCTCGCTCCTGGTTGACTGCTATCCTCGGCTTCCTCGTGTGTCAGTTTTGAATGTGCCGTTTACAAACAGCAACAGAAATCCGTCTGACTTACTTTTTCATCTCATGTCGCGAGTAGCGAAGTTTGGAAGAGGTCATTTGGGGGAAATGAGGGGACACTCCTCGACCTCCTCATTTCATTGAGAAGCTTAGTCTACCGAAGATTACCTCGTGTCATCGCTGTTCGTGATGAACCGCTTCATGTTTCAAGTGTGATTAAATTAAAGACAAATACAAATGTAACACAGTTACTCAAAACAGCTTAGTATGTATTCACAGACATGTCAGTAGTCTTCCTTCTAAGCACTCTCTCCCGTCCGCGCAGAGCGCATATCAGGTTTATGATGACGTATGAATCGTAAGTGTGCGAATCAGCGTTCACACTGCAGACGCATCGCAAGCATATCTGATTTATATCCATATACGAAAGAAGCCCAGGTCGGATGTGAAAAAAATCGGAATTGTACCGTTCACACTGCATGAAAAAAATCAGTTACTTGTGAAAAAAATCGGAATTGAGCTGCAGTGAGAACGCAGCCTATGTATCTCCATGTTTTAAAGTGGTACACTAGTGGTACCTAGTAAATAAGTCATTTTGAAAACTGGAGGTGGAGCTCATGTCGCTTAACAGCAATTTTCCTAGTGCCTCGATGCTCTCACACCGCCATAAAAAGGAGCATGATTGAGCATCAAAGAGGTTTCATGGAATAGTTCAAATTGAGGAAGTCCTGACGCTTCCTTTGCGGACATTTTTTAACTCTTCAAAGGGGACTTATTAAAATAGTAGGACTTAAAGCGAAATACTTCAATTTTTGTCATTCCTACATATTTTTTACTCACATAAATGGTGCGATCAGAAAGACTAAATGTATCACACACATTCATCAAATATATTAGTCAGACTGCTGAACTGCAGTATGTATATATAAAACATGTATTTTGCTGATATAAAGAGAGACAGTAAAGGGCATGCATCAAATGCCTACAGCAGTTAATGTGTATGTAGTCGCTTGAGGCACTTGGGGTACTTGCCCCTCCCTTCTCAGCCATATATTAGATCAGAAATGCGCACATTTATCAAATTCATGATGAAATCATAGACAATATTATTTAAAAACCAATAATAATATAAAGCAGGGACCAGAGAACTAAAATTAAAAATAATTGTGTGTAATCCTTTATTATTATTATTATTAACTCTTCACATACAGGGGAGGTGAGGCTCTGCTTGATTAAGTTGAGAGGATTTTAATTATTCCTTTGTATTGTTGTAATAAAAAAAAGAATGTGAATGAAGCATTATATTTGTACTTTATACAAACTTTCTCTGCGAAAAAAAACTAAACACATTTTTGTTTCAGCGTAGAAAACAAAATCACTTCAGCCAGGAAGAACATAAGGACAAATAATTCACATAAAATCCTGCAGAGGTACTAATGAGAAGGAATTAAAGGTGAGAGGGAAGCTGTAGCGCTTCTCCGGCAGGCAATGCAGGTTTTCCAGGATGAATAATAGATGAGTGTCAGAGCCAAGTCGCTGATGTTAAATATAGACGGCTGAGAGCACAAAGCACAAATGAAACGTTAATGCAAGAGCTTAGCAAAATTATCTTTCTGCAAATTACTCACAGGTAGTGTTTGTGTGTGCGTGTGTGTTTGTGTATTGGTTCCCAATACCCCCCACCCCCCACCCCCATTCATTCAGCCAGTCAATAATAAAGAGACTATATGATGACAATTTAAATATTACTTGGCTAGAAATGCTTTTGTTAAATTACAGATTATTTTACTGTAGAAAAAAAACTAACACCTGAGATGTAACTGTCTGATTTCAGTTAGACAAGTTTTGGAAACTTTTCATTTTGGACAAAACTCTGACTATGGCACTGCAAAAATAAGGCACTTTTTTTTTGCATTATTCGGCATGTGACTGAATAACTTTTTATGAGGAACTTTTTTCAATGCAGGGACTTGTATAGACGCTTGCGAATAACTGGTGTATTGGACTTAAAAAAAAAAGGATTATTGAATGTTGTGTAACATCCATCCCTTTTCTTTACTGTTTATCTTGTTCAAGGTTCAGGGTGCCGGTACGGTATTTATCCCAACTGCCTTTTAGCTAAAGTTTAATTAACTGTGATAGCTTCACTTATATTTATTGTGTTGAAATGTGAAACAAGTAAATCTAAGAATGGTGCTTGGTATTAGTATTTACAAATATGCGTAGTAATATTTGTAAGTACTATATGTTTCTGTTTCAACTACCGGTAGTTATTTTGAGTGTTGTACCGTAACCGTTTTTTGGCCTCCGATACCGATACCCAGCTTTTCAGTATCGGCCGATACCGATACCATAACGATACCTACGGGGGGTTTTTCTCAACATGAAAAAGCTGTCCTGCCATTGGTTTAGAGCATTCAAAGGCCAATAGGATATCTTAGCTCGGCATGCAGTGAACATGTCACACATCAGTGAATGTCATGCATGAGCAAGACACTATATGCTGCATCCAAAGTCCTATATTAGCGTCAGAATTAATGGTATCGGTATGTTACTTGTTAGTACTCACCGATACCACTGTTTTAATGCAGTATTGGGGCCTCTGCCGATATCAATATAGGTATCGGAACAACACTAATTATTTTACAATAGCCTATTTTATTGTTTTGTTTTTCTTAGTTTTTCCCCCTAATCCTAAATCAAATCGAAACAGTATTGCCAATGCAACTAAGCCACTTAATGCACAATATGGCCAGTGACTAAAAGAAGAAAAAGGACAATGTTGCTTGGTCAATCAGTAAAATCCAAATGAAATCTAAAGTGTATTAATCAATCTCTATAAAGATGGTAAACTCTTGACTTGGAAAAGCTGAGATTAATTCAAAATTGATTTGATTGATTGTTTTAAATGCAGTTTTTTATCTACTTTGGACATATTTTGGGCAAACATATATAAACTAAGAGTTTTAAAGTTTTACATTTATGAACTGAACTTGAACTAATTTGCGTAGAAAATGAAAATTCCCAACTGTTTAAGTGTAAAGCAATATCCACTTAATATTATTACAAATTATATGATAATACCCACTTCAGTAGATGCCCCATTTATGCATGAAGGTACTTAGTTTATGTAAGTGTGGTGCAAGTTTTTACCAAGTCTTTTTTTCTTGCTTCCTTGTATGTTCTTTTGTCTCCCCAAACAACATCCAACAAACACATTAACATTATCAGTGATTGTGCAAAATCTGCTAAATCTGCAAAACGCGCAAATCACAACTAAGAATGTGTTGAAGTTTCAATGCTACAAAAGTTGTGCTATTTTAAGTTCAACTCATTTTTTTTGCAAAAAATAAATAAAAATGTTACCCAAAGTTCAAGCAATTTGTAGAGTTTGAACAGTCATAGAATCTGGCGTCAGCATATCACACCGTCAGTGCACAGCAGGAGACCTGAATTGCGTATTCTACTCTTGTGAGTTGATCTTTGCTGCATCATTTGTCAGGAGACCTCATTTCAGCCAGAATCAAAGGAGCTGTCTGTGTTTTGCCTCTTCCCTTGGATTTTTCGTGTGTGTCTTTTTGTGACATTTTTTTCTGAAAGCTTGGCAAGTAGAAAAGGAATGTGAGAATAGAAGAATTGCTCCCATTCCCGTTGATTTGATAGCACTCTGTCTCAGGCGGAATTGGGACAGAACAGCCTTTGGCTGAAAGAAAATTAAATGTGTGGTGAGGTGCAGACATTACACTTAACATTAAACCCCTATAAAGCCAGAACCATGAAATATATGAGAGAAAATTCAGAT